>NC_044333.1:12330065-12630654 GCF_007399415.2 Gopherus evgoodei | reverse complement strand
CAGACTCCTGCGTTCACTAGCAGGGCCAAGTACTGATTTTGCTCCAGATCTCTAAGTGGCCCCCTCAAGGACTGAACTCATAACTCTGGGTTTAATAGGCCAATACTCAAACCATATTGGGTTGGGGAGAATAAAACTGAAAAGTGAATAGCTTATGGGAATGCAGCAGACGCAGAGTGCTATGTATCTGGAACAAAGTTTGCATCAGGAGTGCAGTGATCAAAAAAGCAAAATTCTTGGGGAAGGAGAAAAAACTAAATCAAAATAATGAACAACAGTGACTATCCAGACAAATATAGTTTCACACAACAGGAGCAATTTCATTTTCAGGTCAGTTCATGAACTCTCCAGAATCACTGAGCTACAGTGCTCACATCAAACCAAGCTGAGTGTCATCAGGCTGAGCTTTCTTAAAGCATCAGAAGCACTAGTGCAGTGTAATCTAAGTTACAACCCCTGCTCCTGTGTACCTTCTTCTCCTCCTCCCGTGGTCAGAGTCTCTCAGTTGAGGACTTTATCCTCAGTGGTGTACCCCCAAAGGACTTCTTGCAGCACCTGCATATAGGGACAGGCCCATCAAGGTATCAGGAGACTTCCCACATCTTTTTTGCAGCCAAAACATAAGGTTTTACACTGAAAAAATCTTTATGTACCCAAGCCCGTATGGACAGAGATGTCTGTGTATAAAAACAACCTGAGAGGATAATAAAATAGACAAACTGCCTTCAGGAACAATATCAGAAAATATATTGTTTTAGGATAACAACAAATTCATTCACTTTTTGCATACTGCCCTCATGCCTTAGTTCTTATATATAACATATCTTTGCATTGTAATATCTCTGTATATGCACACACTTAATTACAGCATAAAGTATAATAACAACCACAAAAAGACAACATAGGAACTGCTCCTGATCTTATCTAGCCCGGTGCAAAGCAGAAACAATGCACTGTACTTGGGGGAGTTGCACCTGTGTAAAACTAGTATGAGCTATAAGTGAATTCCATAGTCCAAATAAACATCACAACCTATAGATTTTTCCTCATTGGGAGATCTTTTATATACTATTAAGTTACACTAAGGCCATACTCGAGCCACTGTGGTTTTTCCTATTTATTATTATTTGTTTTGCAGTAATGGTTAGGTGCCCTATTCATGGACCTGGACTCCAAAGTGCTAGGTGCTGCACAAACCACAGGAGAAAAAGTCCCTGCCTCAACCAGATTAAAACCTATATATGCAAGTTTCTCATGGGAGGGGCAGGAAACTTTGCAAGCTTTGACTTACTGAGTTTCCTGCTCATTCAGAGATTTGTTTCTCTTAGGAACAGGTGATTGGGGTGGGCAGAGACCCTCTACATCTACATAGCTACCCTGATCCTGTCCATCTGTCAAGCTATTTATACTACAGTCACCACAATAGTTTGTGAACACCTTCATGGACATGTGAATCCCCATGCTCCAGGGCCATACAATAGCAGCTATGAAGGTGGCTCCCTGGATGTTAAATAGAGAGTCCCAACACTTTTTGAATCACAAAACCAAACCAAAAGATCACCAGAAAACTGCTGCGTGTTTGGAAATGTTTCAGGTTTTGGAAAAAATTTTAAGAAGAGAAAGGAGTTAACAAAACCATTCTTGACATTTTTTGACGACCAGAACACAGGCTTTGGGGACAGAAGCACCAAGTGTTTGTTATAAACTGTAATGCTTCCAAGCTTATTCGCAAAACATTTTCATTAAAATGTTTTGACAAATTTTGAAGAAAAAAAAAGGAAAAAAACAATGGAGCCATTTGATCCCTGAGAAATGGAAACATTAGCAGTTACTCGTGAATCTTTTTTAATTTGTCAACCATCTCTAGTGTTAGAAGCTGAGCTCCAGATTGTGGGAGCAGCATGCCACAAAGAGCTGCTGATCCCGGGCTCCACCTCCTCCCGTGTCCCAATCTTCAATTTTCATTAAGCCCTGAGCACAGAGAAGCTTCCTTGAGGTCCCACAAAGTGGAAGTGCGTCCCACACAAGGCTGGCTTTAGGTCTATTCCACCAATTCCCCCAAATAGGGTGCCTAAGAGGGCCCCATGCCCAGTGAGAATCCCTTCCCTGGCTAGAGGCGCCTTTTTAATTTTTATTCACCTGGCGGCGCTCCGGGTCTTCAGTGGCACTTTGGTGGTGGGTCCTTTGCTCACTTCAGGTCTTCAGTGGCACTTTGGCAGCGGGTCCTTCAGTGCTGCCGAAGACCTGGAATGAGCGAAGGACCTGCCACTGAAGTGCCACCAAAGCCTCGGAGCACCACCAGGTGAGTACAAGCCCCATGTATTTTTTTATGTGTTTTTTTTTTTAGTCATCCCTGCCGGGGCCCCATCGAAACTGTTCGAATTGGGCCCCGCACTTCCTAAAGCTGGCCCTGGTCCCACAGAGATGTTGTTTCCCTCATACCCCACCTTCCGCACTCCTTGGACCTCGCTCTCTATTGCCCTCCACCATGTGCAATCAGTTACACCCATGCGAAACAATACCATTCTGCACTGGTGTAACTAGCTACATAAGGCACAAAGCAGTCGAGCAGCAGTGCATGGAATCAGTTTGGTTTTGCTCCCCTGTGCTCCAGGAAATGGAAAGGTGACTAGTACATCTAGTAGGCAGCTGTTAAAGTATCACTAGAGTCCACATATTTTAAAGGTTATGAAAAACCACTGTGTGGCCCTAGCTAAAAATTCATAGCCTACAAAGTCTTCTTTTAAAGTAAATAAAGCTGTTTTGCCATTTAGGAGTGCACGAGAAAGCACTCCAGACTAGTAAATATTATATATATACTTGAGAACATAAAGCCAGCTCTCTTTCAAATGCTGTTAAAACAATTTACATTGAATCAGACACCTTGTATAAACTGAACACTTATTCAGTGTCAAACTATACATCTGGGTGGATGAGTGGATGGATGGACCGGGCCTTGATCCAGATGAAAATATTCACCATGTAGTGTGAAGCATGTAAGTGCCAGAAGTGAATCTGCAGCAGATCAGTCTAGTCAAAGAATAAAGGCTAGTCTCTTGTATCAGCTGACAAGCCCAGTCCACTTGTTCTCCATCCTGGGGAGCTGGACAGCTCTCCTTGAGATTGAGAGTTAATTCAAATGAATGGGACTCCAAGGCAAAGGAAATGCAACAGCTAAAATCTGGACTAATTGAACAATGAGTTAAAGTAGTTTAAATGTCCCTGTCAATTGGAAATAGCAATCCTTTTTAGGAATTTTAAAATGTTTTTATCATCCCTATTGCTGGAGTCACATAGTGACTGACTATCTAGAGAGCATGTAGATGATATACCTGTAATATAATACTCAACTACTAGATGTCTCTGCGTACAGCACAAAATTCCTGAAAGGCTGTGGTTACTGGTAAAATGGGAGACGGAGCTGGAACTAAAGTTATGAGGAAGGCCGCTTGTTGCTGAATAAATTTCTCCAGTTTATTTCATATGTCCACAGGAAACCATGGAAAAGATTATACACAATGTTCTTTCAAATACACAAATGGAACAAATTAATTTGTTTTCTTTAATCTCTTTCAGTTATAGAGACCTTCAGACATTACTTGTCAGAATAATTTTTTTTCTGTCTGAAGTGTGATTTTTAAGTTGGCAAGGTCCTTCTAAATCCTTCTATTCCTTATTCCCTTGCTAGGTTTCTCTCACAGAAGGCTCTGCTGACCAAGGGAATCTCTACAGTCCTAGATCTGGAATGCCTGCTCTGTTCTGCATGGCTAATACAGGGTGATGAATCAATTCTTGGTCTGGACTCCAAATGACATGGCAAAAACTTTTTTTTTTTAAATGCACTTGGGTTTGTTTAGAGAGAATCTTATGGCCCACCCAGCTCTCTGATCCACTCAGTGTCTCTCAACCTTTCCCGACTACTGTACCTCATGGGTCATCTTTAAGGCACATGACCCTTCCTAAACCTCTTACTGGCTGACAGCTACAAAAAAATAACACTGGGAAATGTTGGTGCTTCTATTCGCAGAAATTTATACCTCCCACTTCTATGCATTTTTACATTTTGAATAAATCCCAAAATATTTAGGCTAGTCAAGACTAGAGAGGTTTGCAAGGAACTTCTGAAAAACCTAACAGAGCTAGGCAAGTTGGGGATCATGATGGGCAGAGGGAATATAATGCACACCATGAACCGATATAGGCTGATTGATTTGAATTTAACTGTTACTACTCAGGACAAACAGCTTAATGTCTTAGTGAGCAAGAAAGAAAATCACCTGATTCTTATGGGGTGGTGATAAAGAAAAGCAGACAAGTTACATTGTACTAAGACAAGGATAAAGAAAAATGAAAATATCATACTGCCCTTGTATAAATCAATGGAACATTTTCACCCAGTACACAATGACTAAGTCTTGTCATCTCGTCTGGGAAAAAGGACATAACAGTAATATGAAAGCGCAACAAATATATCTGCTTGGGGAAAGATTCATTTAGGAAACAGATGGAAAAAAGATGCCATAATAGAGGCATATAAAATAACGAATAGCCTACAAAGGATAAGGGCTCCTCTTTATCCCCATTCATATATGAGGGCATACAGAACATCAAGAGATCAAGTTGTTTTCTTTGAGGCACTTGCCAATCTGTAAAGCCCTTGAACCAGATCCTCAGCTGGTGCAAATTGGCATAGTTCCATTGAAACAAACAAACAAAAAAAGCAGAATTGTGAGAAATTCTCCTTTCCTTCATTTGAAGTTTTAATAATTTGTTCCCAAACCTCACATTGACGCCCAATGCCATTTAAATAAGAGACACTTATGGAAACCCAAAAAAGTAATTAGTTTTTTTTAAAATGTCACTGCACACAGACCTCCACTACTATGGATACAGATAAGATAACATCTTGTGTTACCATAGAACTACATTAGGTACTTTTAAGTTAGGCTCTCTCAATCTGTCGAGTGATGTTTCGGTCTCAATGTGTCTTCATTTTAAGGGCCTAATCCTGTGGGAAACTCAGCAGTTCCAATGAAGGGCCAACGGCTTATTCTCTGCCATTGAAGCTGAAAGGGTCACATGACTAGGAACCTGAATACCTGGTAAAAATATTATCACCAAGATATTTTAGAAGTATATCTTGAAACACAAAGTCAAAACAAAACCTAAATCATTTTTTTAAATCACTGCTAAACAACATGCACTTGAATATTTCTTGCCATTTATTTGCAAATAAATTAAGCAAAATAAAGATTAATACATTTAGCAATGGAAGACAATGCTAGGAGCAATGTAGCAGCAGCAAGAGGCTTTTTTTATTTGCCACAGCCACTCATTATGTATCACTCAGAGAAATCCTGCTGTTTTCTCTGTTTGCAAAGAAGCCTCAAGCCTTTTCTCAGCAGCTGTCACTTGGTTCTCAAAAAAAGGGCCTCTCAGCACCATGGCGATTAAATACCATTACAACTTTCCTCCTTCTGCATACTACAGTAGGCAATCAATATGGGCTTACATTTTATGAGACAAGGAGTTAACTTGTTCAATTACAGTGCAGACAGCTCTATTCTTTTGTAACAAGTAATCTGGGTAGGGAAATCGATACTGACAGGCCCGATGCACGCCAGCTAATTTCATATTATCCTCAGCCAATCAGGTAGCTCAGAGTAATAGAGTTGTTGTTACAGTTCATTATGGAGAGGTGGGATCAATATCTGTACAATAAGAGGATTGGCAATGCATCTGCTGCATAAGTAACCCTGAAGGGAAAGGAAGTCCCACCAGTGCAGCAGGCAAACTCTCATTTACATAGCTGGTGAAAACAAAAATGTATGAGAGGTCTCCGCTCCCTGACCTACAATTAAAGATGAAAATGTCCCAGAATGGGAGCAGGATAAACAAACCTCACTCGTCTACCACAGAGATAAAACACAGATGGGCCAAAGTTGAATAAAATGTTAATAGAAGATTAAAAGACATGCATATGCTTCGTAAAATGAGATAACACATGCACAGATAAATGAATGAGACACAATCTATTATTTCTGAAGCATTACATTAATACACAATGTATGTTTGACAAAATACAAGGAGGGAAGAAAGAAAATATATAATCACGTTCTGATGAATATATTAGACGCTCTCTCTCTCCCTCTCTTTCATGGAACATGTTTTCTTTTGTGATGCAAAATCCTGTCTACATTACCATTTGTTATGCAGTAGAACAAAAAAGTGGCACAAGTTAAATGCGTGAGCATCTTACTCAAAATAAAGGTTAGAGAGAGAGAGAGAGAGAGAGAGAGAGAGATCAGTTGCTGCAAACGTGGTATTTTGAAAAATAACATAGAACACGTATTTTTCCTTTAACTACTTTGTTCAAGAATTTAAAAAAAACTCAATAAAAAAATAAAAGAAATCAGCAAAAAGGTTTTTCATAGTAATGTAAGGTATTGGCTGAAAGTTATATGTTTGTACAAGATAATAGAAATGCTAATTCTACCTATACAATAAGAATAAGGTATCTTACAGAGATGTGATGTAACAATTTAGATCCACATTTTAAAAAGTGACCTTTAATTTTGGATGCCTCACCTGGGACATGTTGAGTCTTAATTTCAGAAGTGCTGAGCATCCACAACCCTTATTAACTTAAAGTGGAGTTGCAGATGCTCATTTCCTCAGAAAATGAAGCCCTAGGGGGTGAAATCCTGATTCCTGACCCCACTGAGATCAATGGCAAAATGACACTTGACTTCAGTGGGCAGGTGAGGAGGGGCAACACTTCACCACAGGTGTCTAAAATTGGGCACCCAGAAACCAAAGCATTGAAAACTGGAGGCCACTTTAAAAAGCTTTAATATGCAAGAAAGAATACATACCAAGATACTCAGTTTGGGAAGAGATCCTTATTCCATGAGTGCATTTTGAGACGTAACATAAAAGCAAAGGTTAAAATTTTCAAACATGGTCATTGTTTTAAGGTGACTCAGATTTGGGTAGCTGAACTTGAGATGTCCACGGCCAGATTATTCAAGGTATTTGGTACCTGGCTCCCATCGAAAACAATTGGTGTTAGGCTCCTAAATACATTTAAAAATCTGACCCTGTGTGTCCCAAGTTGGACATTTGAATATGGAGGCATCCAAAACATGTGGCCATGTTTTTAAAAAAAGTTACCCATGTATTTTCTCCTCAGTGATTACCGGGGGTTTCATCTTAAGCATTTTATATTTTTTTCCCCATATTAAGGGTATGTATACACTACCCGCCGAATTGGTGGGTAGTGATTGATCTATCGGGGTTTGATATATTGTGTCTTGTCTAGACGTGATACATCGATCTCTGAATGCGCTCCCCATTGACTCCAGAACTTCACCAGGGCAAGAGATGGAAGCGGGGTCGACGGGGGAGCGGTGGTCATCGATCCCACGCCGCGAGGACGCGAAGTAAATCAATCTAAGTCGATCTAAGACACATCGACTTCAGCTATGCTATTCTCATAGCTGAAGTTGCATATCTTAGATTGACAACCTCACCCCCACCCTGTGTAGACCGGGCCAAAGAGTCCAGTGAAAGTGCTCCAAGTACAGAATTACCAGTATCTTCAATGGAGGAGTTCTATGCATGTAGCCCTTGCAGAACTAACACCTCTGTTTGGTAACTTTGTGATTCTCTATGCTGTTGAACTATTGGCACTTGAGAATTTAGAATCAGATTAATCCTTTCTAATTTGCCCATTTGTGTAATACTACTGTTTTACTCTTAAATGGTGCTTTCCAGTCTACCATTGAAAAACATTAATGACATAAATTCATTCAAAAGTTTTGGAAAAATTGGATTTTTCATGCATTATACCATGATCACTCTTAAAAACATGCCAATTTTGACTTTGATAAACAAAGATTACCTCAGTTTTCCTGACCTATTTTTCCAAGAGTACATATAAGTTTTTTAAGCTGTTACTTTCTTGCATATTTTAGTCATGACTCCTTGCAATGTTTGCATAAGGCTAAAAACGTTTTTTGGTTTACATTCCAGTTTATTCATATCAACGTGTTATTGCAGTAATAATCCAGAAAATACCACAACAATGATTTCTTCATGCTATCTGCCCTTTTAATAGGAAATGTAAAATATTTATCATCATTTATGTCCACTACTACGAGAAGTGCTCACAAAAACAGGAAATTGTACAGTGCTTTAATTTGGTCCAATTTTATTTAATTTAAGGTGGTTTTTATGGTTGTTTATGAGTTGAATGGAATATGCTGAGCGGGTTGATACATTATGTTATTCTGGCTCAAGAAACAAAGTCCAAACATGCCTTAGGGTCAGACGTTTAAATGAGTTTGGTGGTTTCAACCCTAATCCCTATTGGACATTTATCTACATTAGAAAGAAAAACAAAAGCGCTACATAACTTGGTGTGCATCAGCATGATTAGCAAGTTTTTTACTTTCTAGAGGCCCATGGCCCAGGATTTGCAAATTGGGATTAGGGCACATTGGCAAGGCTAGGTGGAGAAGCTTGCCCAGTCCATGTCTGTGCCATGCCTGGTTTTCTAGCCATCATTCTCAGATTCTTATCAATAGTAACATTTATTAACCTCATCTGACTTCCTTCTTATACCTCCCAAAAATTCCTGGTGTCATATAATAGTGTTGTAAATAGTAATAGCCTCTGTAGAGCCAGTATTACAAAATACAAGTTTATATGCCATGTAGTAATAGTTATGTCGGTCCCAGAATATTAGAGAGACAAGGTGGGTGAGATAATATCTTCTATTGGACCTACTTTTATTGGTGAGAGAGACAAGCTTTCGAACCACAACAGAGCTCTTCTTCTGGCCTGGGAAACATACTCCCAGGGCCACAGCAAAATGCAAGGCAGAACAGATTATGTGTTAACTATTCATGCTAAACAATCTGTTCTGCCTTGCATTTTGCTGTTACCCTGGGAGTACCTTTCCCAGACTTGAAGAAGAGCTCTGTGTGGCTTGAAAGCTTGTCTCGCTCATGAACAGAAGCTGGTCCAATAAAAGATATTACCACACTCACCTTGTTTCTCTAAAATACAAGTTAGTCTCATAGCTGCTTGGTCTTCTGTTTTATTATAATCTTTAAAATAGATCACTGGTAGCCTGATCTAATTCCTTGATCTGGCCTGCCCTTGTTTAGAATCCACTAATTATTACACTGGTATGCATGAACACACCAAAAATGCAGTCTTGGGAAAGGGTGCAACAACCTGTATTTTCCCTCTAGAAACCTCACTCAACAGCCTTCATAAGACTGAAACACCTCAATTTGTATGATAAACTCAGACACAATAAGGGCCTTGATTTGCCATCACCTTACACCTTTTGCAGTTGCTTACACCAGTGCAAAATTGGTGTAAATCACACTAAAAAGTAATGATAGCATTTTACACTCACTTTTGAAAGGTAGCCATTACCAAACTAGGTGCATGATGAATCAGACCTTGTTGTCCAGTAGTCCATGGAGAGCCAGTGTATGGTGCAAACCACTGAAGAAGTGAGTTTAAGGAAAGAGCTCTCCTGACAGATTTCATATGATTCATGTTGCTAAGGAAACCTTCTCTTTTGTCCGTGGCGTGGGCACAACAGCTGCCTCATCCAGATCTCATGACTGCTAAATAATGTGGCCTAAAAGAGATGCAATCAGAATAAAACAGTTCAAGTACCAGGTAACGCTCTTAACTGTGTGATACCATCTTCGGTCCCCATATCATATTAATAAAGACAATGGACCATTATTTTCATTTCTAAAATGTCAGGAAAATAATGAAATACATACACATATTATAGCTAGATAGCTACATTACATATATTCATCAAGGTAGAGACATATCCAGTTACATTCTTTTAATCTGGCATATAGGCAAATGAGATGCAAAGGCAAAAAAGAGGAATTACGTATGTTTTTATGTTATGTACGCTCCTAAGATACACTGATGGTTAAATGGGGCATAGGTAAGAGCATATAAGATAGACTAGCAGATTCTTATCTACCAGCTACTCTAGAATAAAAGTAGATAAATGTATATTAGCTTCCAGCAGCAGCCAGACTTGAGAATGTCTCTGAATGTTCTGGTAGGTGTAAGTAAGAAATGTGTGCATTTCTCAGTAAGGGATAAATAGTTCTAACTTGTCCTTAGAAAGTCCTCCTACATATCAGCATTACTATTCTCTTGATATGTGAAAGTACAGTGGTGTGACACAAGTACAGGCTAACTTTCATGTCATAGCTCCTAGGTGACCAGCGTTTTGAACTGTGAAGCCTTAGAGCCCTTCAAACCCAGCAAATTAGAAGAGGGGGAATCAGAGTTCTGTTTCATCTCCTCAGAACCGGTAGATTTTGGGGATGACAAATGCAGAATTATTTTCCTTATTCTTTATGTTTTAATTGTACAATCTCTAGAGGTTTTTAAATTTAGGGCCACATTTTCATTCTAAATTTGTTTACCAAAAATGGCATTCGGTGGCCAGACTGAGGCCACTCGGAAAATTTGGCTCTGAAGAAAGCGGCAAAATAGTGCCCCTTCAAAGGAAGTACTGCAGTGACAAATGTCCACATATATGCTGTGAAATATTGTGCAGTCTTTCACTGGAGTACAGCTTAGTGAATAAAGTGGGACGCTAAGGTTCAGTTTTCTGGAATTTCATCTCAGTTTACTTGGTTACATCAAAACTTTTGGGGTCTCAGTTTACCCATCAATAAACAGAGATAACGATTATTCTCCTTTTTGTATTCTTTTCACCCTTTTAAACTTCTGCTTTGCAATTACTCTCAGAGGGGACAGAATGGATCGTGCAACCACAACAACAATTGAAGTATTTCTTAAATTAGGCTCAATATAGCATATTATAACCAAGGAATAGCTTTTTCACTGTTAACTATGGGTGATGCACATAAATATTTTTAACACACAACTATTGCACTTAACAGCTACTAAATCCTTGATATATTTATTAAGGGACTCCAAGCAGTTCATGTTTAATTACTTCATAAAATAAATTGTAGTAGTACAGGAAGAGTTAAATGCTATACTAAAAGGAAGAAGCTACAAGTAATCACAATTAAGAGGAAGTCCCAGGCTATTTAAATGCTACAATCCAATTATATCAGGTAAAATGAATTACTCCTTTAATGCTGACTTTATACGAAGATACCTTCTTATTGCTCTCATTAATAATCATCAGACATCATTTTAGCCCATCCTGGCTGCAATAACATTTCTATTAGCATCATGGTGTAGCAGGGCTGACAATTAAAATAAAAAATAAATCAAACCCAGAACTGCATAAATGTAATTATAGTTCAGAAAAGAGCTTTTATGACTATTTGATTAGTCAACTGAACAGTAGTTATCTTTTAAATCTTAAACTTGAGCTAAATGAAAATTTAGACATACTATTACAGAAGCTCCAGGAAAATGAAGATGCTTGCAGCATATGCACTAAAGTGTTATTTAGCTGTCTTTGTACAAATATGTAATACATTAGCTGAGAAGTGTCAACTGAAATGGACTTAATAAGGCTGGAAACCGACAGAATAGGTGGAATCACAGGAGGCATTTATTAAAGAAAATTGCAACTATTGACACCAACAGTTGGGCTTCCACACTTCAGTTCCAGCTTTATTTCCTTTGTTTACCATGGACCATGCTCGGCCAGGAAATCTCTATCTCACACAGCAGCATCTTGTGGCTGAATAATATACCACAAGTATATTACAGATACTGCCAATATCCACTGCCGCAGGAGGATTCTACCCATAAATTATAGTACGATTGCATAGCTATGACTCATGTGACTTCCATAGGATGGAAGTAAGGGCAGCAGCAGGATTGAGTCCACTATTTGCAGAACATATATAAATGCATAACACTTATCAGTTCCTTCTTCAAAGCACAAAAAGCACTTACAAAGAGCCAGGAATGGATACTCCAAAAGGTGAGAATTTATTTATGGACTAAGAGCAAATAATTTTTGAGGCTTACCTAAGGCAAAGTATGGAACAGAGCCAACCACAATCATGCTCAAAGGGATATGTGAGATGTTTGGAAAGTTATAAAACAAATATTTCATCAAATATGCATCATTATCAAATTTTCCCCAGGAATGTGCAGAATTTCTACTTCTAGCCTTGAATGTTTGATGCTGAGAATTTGCAAGCGACTCATTTACACAACAAAACATGCAGAACTTTTTTTTTGAAGGTATTTTGATAAGAGCTGCTACGTATTCAAATTTTTCAACCCACGCTGAAAACGTGTATTTTGAAACTTCATAAATACTTCAAAAGTTTCATATTTGAAACTACAGAGTCAGGAATCTAATACCCATTGCCACACTAGGACACCACAACAATTACATTCTCATATTCTCATTGTTTATAACACTGCCACCTGCACATTCAAATAGGATTTTAACAAAGTTCCTCCTCCTCTGGGAAGGAAAATAACAATATCTTAAGTCATGGGTCTGAAAGTAACATTTACAATCTTCCAAACCTTAAAAGTTATTTGGCAATGAAAACAAACCCCAAGCTGAAGAACTTTTGTTCCATTTTAATAGCATTTTCATGAGGCCACAATACAGAGTGAGCAAGTTTTGCAGTACCATCCTGAAATTGTACCAACCCAACTGAAAAAAAAAGGTGGGGGAGAGGGAATTGTTAATGTCGCAATAGGCAGTTAAATCACCCAGCTCCCACTGAAGGATCAAAAGGAATTGGGTGCCAAAAACAAATTCCTGGTTATTAAAGTCACCTTCCGAATAACCCACTTTTTGTCATGAAATTTCATGGTTAGTACATAATGATCCAGATCTGAACAAGCCTGAAGTTTAAAGTGCTCATACCCAGTGCCAATCTGAATCCCAAATGTATATATTTATTCTTCAACCATCAGAAAATATTTGCCCACTCTCTGGAGTGGATTTTGTAAGACAGAAGTAGAATGACTTAATTTTCAGTATCTATTGCATAAAGATTACAGCTGTATCCAAGCCCCAAAGTTCAGGTACAGATTGGACTCTGGATCAGAGCTCTTTCACATTCAAGCTTGTTTAGATCTGGAGCAGCCTTGGGCTCCATCTCTATTCAAGACGTACAACAACAGCTACTATAGACTAATATTCTGTGCAGTGTTGAAGCCATGTTGGTCTCAGGGTATGGGAGAGAAAATGTGTGTGAGGTAATAAATTTTGTTGGACCAACTTCCACTGGTGAGAGAGAAACAAGCTTTCAAGCTTACACAGAGCTCTTCTTCAGGTCTGGAAAATGTGCTCAGAGTGTCACAGCTAAATACAAGGTGGAACAGACTGATTAGCAGAAATAACATATATTTTAAGGGACCATTCAAGGTGAAGTGGCCTGTTAACACCCCTCTAGCATAAGGGTGAAAGGCTGATATAAAATGATCACTTTGCAAAGAGTGTTCACCCACAGGTGATATGATGTTTTTTCCTTTTATCATTTTCCTGTGTGAGTTCATTCGAGAGCATAGTGAGTATCTGGTTTCACCTCAATATGAGGCATATCACCTGTTGGGTAAACACTGTTCAAAAAGCAGTCACTCTATATCTGACCTCTCAGTCCTCATCCTCAAAGGAAACCCGAACTACACTTTCAAAAGATGAGTTTAGGAGCTTGAATTCAGAACTTTGCTAGACCCTAAAAATCATGTACTGAATAGAGACTTGGAACTATGGCTTATAACAGAGGTGGGCAAACTACGGCCCACGGGACCGTCCTGCCTGGCCCCCAAGCTCCTGCCCCAGGAGGCTCACCCCCGGCCCCTCCCCTGCTATCCCTCCTCCCCTACAGCCTCAGCTTGCTCGCTCCACTGCCGGCACAATGCTCCAGGCAGCGGAGCTGTAAGCTCTTGGGGCAGCGCAGCTGCAGAGTCTGGCCTGACCCGGTACTCTGTGTTGCATGATGGTGGCAGTGGTGGCATGGCCTGGCTCCAGCCAGGCAGCTTGGCTGTAACCATCAGTGCACCAGGCAGTGCGGTAAGGGGGCAGGGAGGAGGCGGGGTTGGATAGAGGGCAGGGGAGTTCAGTGTGGTGGTCAGAGGGCAGGAGTTTGGATAGGGGTTGGGGTGGTCGGGAGGGAACAGAGGGTTGAATGGGGGCAGTCAGGAAGGAGGGGGGTTGGATGGGATGGCAGGGGGCAGTCAGAGGACAGGGAGAAGAGATGGTTGGATGGGGCGGGGTCCTGAATGAGGAATGAAAGGAGGGTTGGATGGGATGACGGGGGTCCAGGGGCAGTCGGGGACAGGAAGTGGGGGGGTTAGATGGGGCAGGAGTCCAGGGGGGGCACATAGGAGATGTGGGCCAGGCCACAACCCTCTCCCCTAACTGGACCTCCTTACAATTTACTAAACCGGATGCAGCCCTCAGGCCAAAAAGTTTGCCTGCCCCTAGCTTATAACAACAATCCATGACCCACCAACCCCCAGCCAGCTGCCTTTCCCCTGTGAATGGAGGAGTGTTAACGGCCCTGGAATTATGTGTTTACTTATGCTAAACAATCTATTCTACCTTGTATTTAGCTGTGACACTCTGAGTACATTTCCCAAACCTGAAGAAGAGCTTTCTGAAAGTTAGTCTAATAAAAGATATTGCCTCACCCACCTTGACCAACAATATTGTAAATCAGACTGCTTTAATCTATGTTTTGTGGGCAGAGATCTCCAAAACCACTTTAGGAGTTCATTTTTCTGGGGCAAAATTCTCATTGCCTCATAAGGTTTCAGTATCCTAAATGCTGATTGTGCTACTAGTAGTTCCTCAGAGGTGCTCAACACAGCTGTTGTGCGCATCTTGCAGGGAATGTGTATGCCTGGGTTGCCTAGACTCTACCACAGTATGAATAAATTATAGTAATGAAAAGGAGAGGCTCTCAAGATGAGGCTGTGGATTCTTCCCTCTGCCTAGGACACAAAGGCAAAATATTCTATTCTGGAAGCTTTACAAGCGCCTTTCTGGGGCATTCTTTCCTCTATATTTTCTCATTGCTATTAAATATGCTTAAGAATGTTACCTTGGCAATCGTTTCTTACTCTCCTTTCTCTTCCCCTCTCAGGACTAAATTCAGCACTGAATCTAATTGAGTGCCAAGGGGGTTGGAAGAAAAGTATGTTAGAGCAGCAAAGGGCTCCTTTAGATTCATTTAGGTTCCACTTTTAGTCTGTCCATCACTTTTTACATTGATTTTGGTTTATGAGATATTTTTAAAAGGTTTTTTTGATTGGCCAGGCTATGCTCTCTCTCCTCCTTCCACTTTTACACCCATCACTAGTCTAACCTCAGCTCAAATGATCTAGTTCTGAATGCAATGGCACAGTTCAGCAGCTGCGTATGTGCAGTTCCACTGATCTGCTGCAGGTTCAGCCGTTCAGTTTTAACTCTCTTGGTTTGCTGAGTCCAATGGACCCAAATCAGATATGCCAGGAAGTGGGGCTGTACCAGCCAATTGGCAGAAATCTTGAAGCCTATGAGATATTTGTTTTCATAAGTTCACTGAAGCTATGGAATGTTGTATCTCATTATAAAAAATAAACAGTTATGCTGCACAACAACAAGCACTTGAAGAACAAACTAGTACCAATAACACTGTCATCTTCTGCCCCAGAACCCAAGGTTAAACTTCTCTGGGATATTCACAAAGCTTGTCCCCTTGTTTATGCCTTTGCACGTCCAGGTGCCAGTCACCATCAGAATTGCCAAAACACCAGCCCATGAGGTGAGCTGTCATCACATCATTTCAGTCCAGGATGGGAAGTAGAAGTGTCAAATCTCATGCCTTGAGAACTGACTCAAGAGCTCTGGACAGTTTGGATAGCTCCAGGGTCCTGAACCAAAGGCTACTGAAGTAAATTGAAAGATTCCTGCTGACATGAATGAGCTTTCAATCTAGGCCCTAGCTGAGAACTTTAAACTTTTAAATACTTATTAACACTAAAACAGGACCCATTGAGATTCACATCTTATTACTTACAATACTGCTGTATTTTACTTTCATCAACCACACATCATTATGACTGCCCAAGCTAATTTGAAATCCAAAGTTTACTACCCCAGTCATGTACTCCTTTCCATATCTGAACTTCAGTCAATACAATCAAATCTGAGGTGGACAGAGAAGAAGAGAGGGGAAACGGAACTATAAAGGCTACTCCACAGCACTTCTACATGGTGGATAGTGAGTTGATTGTATGCTTCAATTCAGAGTTTTGGCCTGAGATTTTCCAAATGAATCTTACTTCTTTTGAAAAATCTATGGCATTTGGAAACCCAACTCCTATGGCTCCTTTGGAAATCCCAGCCTTCTTTTGGGTCAATTATATGCTAATACACTATGTCAATGTCTTTGTTTTTGATGCTGTGCAGCCTTGGCTTGCTGAGAAGTTTAGAGGTTTTGTTGTCTTTGAAATGTTCATAATTCTGTTAAAAAACCCTGAGCAATCTTTAGAACAAATTCAAATAGTAAATATCCATCATATCAAATAAAGAATCACTCACATATTGATTAATAAAAATTGTTTTGTTGATTAATCCACTGTTCTCCAATATCTTTTAAAAATTCTAGTTTTTTATTCCAACATACAGATTTCTTTAGATCCTAGCAGCCTTGGCGGCTGATTATTTTATAAAGCCAAAGAGAAAGGAGCTTACAAGGAACAAAATGACTAATCATTATTCCTCGTCAGCAATGAGCTGTGACTTGTGTAAATTGCATAATAAATTATGTATTTTGAGATAAATGAATTTACAATAAACAATCATGGAGTGAAAAGCTCTACTTCTTGTCTCCAAAGGCACAAGATCTGGTAAAAATCAGCCACAGGTAGTTAAGTGATTATAAACTGTAAAATAAATCAACCTGATATAATTGCTCTAAGGAAAAAATTACCAACATATTTAAAATTTCAGCAGTGCACCCTTTCCCATATCCATTTGGCATTATCTAATTACCTTCACATTTCATTTCCATCAATGATATGACCTGCATTTTCCTTTTATAACTGTCAGGGAGGGGTGGGAGGGTGGAGTGAGGGACCACGGTGATAAATCAACCTCACCATTAGGACTGAAATGGCTCATCGCTGCAGCTCTAAATCCAGGATTTATAAAGATGTCTAGGCCATATAGCACACTTGTGGACACCATAATAAATTCATGAGCACATTGCCAAGGCAAACTACTTCATTATGTGGCAGGCTGCTGGCCATTAATCTAGCTGAGAGAGATTCCTGGGAAACTGAGACTGCTTGGAAATTTATGCAGGCCTAAAGTTACCCATTTCATTATGGATTTAATCTGCTCTTTCTGCCAGAGTGCATGAAAGGTTTTTACAGTTTAGATCAAGTGCTTGTAACTCCCTATTTTATATTATTTCTTCAACAATAATGTCCTAATTTCCTCCTCAAAAAACTGTTCATGCTGAATGACTTCACGCTTGCCTTCTTCTAATATTACACTAGATAAAATATTTATACAATCAATTGACAAAGAGCAATTTTTTTCTTAAATGTTCCATTAACATGTAAATTTTCATATGATCTTTATCTCATATGCAAAATGGGCTTTGCAGTGCCCATCCTCTCCCAGACAGTTAACCCTTTTGTCGGCTATAAAGAATCCAGATCAAAACGGATTCAGTGGCATCATTAAGAGAGCCCTGAAAGAACTCCTGTATTTAAATTACTACTCACTAAAAGGAAATGGAGCTTGTAAAGTAATTTGGCTCTCTTCTGAGAGTTGATTATATGTGTGCGTGTGTGTGTATTTGCATGCATGTGTGCATGCACACATATGAGAAACAAAAAGACAGACACATTTGAGTCGTAAAGTCCTATATTCATGGTATATGAAATTATTGTGGAGACTTTATAATATAACTTAATAGAATGGCACTATTTAAGTAGAGCGTTCTTGTGAATCTGATATATTAGATCATAATAATGAAAACAACTATAAAAATAATAATTTGCATTTAAACTGCACCTAACAACTGAGACTCTCAAAACTGTTCTTTTTACATTTTTTTTTAAGCCTGGAAATACCACTATGAATAATTTATCACCATTATACCCATTTTACTAATGGAGAAACTGAGGCACAATGAACCTAAGTGACTTCCCTAATGAATCTGGAGACTGGGACAACAAATAAGTGGCACAAAATATAATTGTTTTCTGTTTCTTTTTATTTGCACCCTGATTTACCACTGTTATAATCCCATTAGAAGGGCTGTATGTCATAAAAATGGGAGAATGCCCCAGCTTCTTGGAGGTGGCTCTGAAAAGTTTTCATCACTAGGGTTTCAAGGTGCTTTTATTTAAATACCTGCCATTATAGTCAATTGACGAGTTTCACATGTGTTCCTTTGCCGTTGTAATAGCAACATACTCTGCCTCATTCTTATTACCAGTCCCGATAACATATACAACATTTACTGAATAATAATCCCATCCACTATTGACAATGCCAACCTAATGCTATGGTGCAGATATAGTTAGCATGGTAGAAGATTAAGAAGCAATCAGGCATTTAGACAACTTGTTCGTCACTAACAGGACAAAGTATCTCAGTTGTATTTTCCTTTAATTAAAGCCCTTCATATTATTTTTTGTCTTGTGTGACAAAATAGCGAGTGCTCCTGCACACACTAATACACAAACGGAGGGGGATAATGCTATGCACACACACAGTGATGGTCTACCATGGGATCACTGTACATTTATGCTATGGAACAACTCTGTCTCCAAGAACAAAATCATGATTTTTGATGACAGCCATTAGCTTTCCTGGCCACCTGGTACCTCAGTGCACAGACCCTCTATCCCACATACCCTCAAGCCTAAAACTATGCCTCAAAACTAAAATGTCTATGTGATAAAATCTAACTTCTTTGGGTATGAAGCTCATACAAGAAATCAATCTGAGGCCTGCAAAGCCTGAAAAATTGAAAAGTGAAGTGGATCCATATTCCCATATCTTACAGAGAAATCAAGAGAATCTACCATTTTAAGACAAGTCACTACAACCACACACCTTCCAAGGAGAATTTTGATCCTAGCAATTTTAAGTTCTCCATAGCAATGTCTAGTTCTCTCTCTGTGTACAATGAGATAAAAGCTCAGACTCAGTGGGCTCTACATCTCTTTGGGTTCCAATGACAACACAGTCTACCTGAGATTTGTTCTCATGCTTAATGTAATCTCTTCAAAACCCTTCAATGTGCACTTTTCTTCCTGATCTCCCCCCAAAATATAAACTAATCAAAGCTTAATAATCTTGGAGGAGACTTCAACATAAGATCCAAATTAACACACATACATATTAATCAAACAGCTAGTTAATTTAAAACAACCTTTGCAGTGGAAACATTAATCTGATTATAGAAATTCCTCCTTGAGCTCTACTGTAGCAAACTACTTCTACTAACAATTTTCTAACAATTCTCTCTCCCCAGGCTAAATCTGGAAACCCTTACTCATCTTTTAGTTAGAAATATTTCCCATTGGGGTGAAGATTCAAGAATTCCATGGATTTCCAAAAAGAATTCCAGACAGCTGTTAAACTAGGTAATAAATTATATTAAATTGACCCTAGGCTACATCATTACAACACCAAGAAGCACTTAACTATGACTCAAACTGTTAATTGAAGTGCTTTATCTTTTGTTTATGCTGTATAGGAACTAGAATTTTAGATTATAACTAGCATATTAGATACTCAGTTAGTAACTACACTTGGATTATACAGATGATCTGTCCTGTGTAAGGTTCACCTCCCACATGCGTGTGTGATGGCCACCGTTTTGGCTGATACACCAGGGGCTGAACCAGAAACATCTAGAACTAAAAGCATGAGCACAGAGCATGCAATGAAGAGTCCAGGCTCTGTAACTGAGGACTATGACAACTCCTATCCTCTGTGGATGGGATACTAGGAAGATCTTTGACAAAATCACACCACTGGGTTACACATGCAACTCATTTTTGCTGTTTGTATTAATATATTTTAGTTGGCTAAAAATGGAAAAAAGGCATCTGCTAGTACATTTATATTGACTGTGATCCAAAAAGCTTAAAAATTGGCTAGACAACCCTCCCCCAGGCACTTTTAAGGGATGGGTGGTGGTTGCTGAAGTTGTGGTGGAAATCTGAGAGAATTTAGGTTGTCTGTCCAAAGGATGAAAGTATTTTTGATGTATCTCAGGTATATCATTGGTTTTGTGATGCATTTGTCCAGAAATTCTTGTTCAAGGTGGCCCATGGAAAGGTTGGCATATGGGGGAGTCACCCCAGTATCTGTGGCTGTTCTCATGGTTTGAACAAAGTGTTTCTTTTTTAATATAAAATTGTTATGGATGAGGATTAAATGGATGAGTGATGCAGTATTCTGTAATGTCTATGTGATGGGTCCCTCAGATATCCACCTACGCCAAACTCATCCATTTCACTTCACCTTGAATGGTCCCTTGAAATATATGTAAACTATTTCTGCTAAACAATCTGTTCCATGTTGTACAATAGCTGTGACACTGAGTGTTTCCCATATCTGAAGAAGAGATCTATGTAAACTCGAAAGCTTGTCTCTCTCACCAACAGAAGTTGGTCCAATAAAATATATTACCTCACCCATGTTGTCTCTCTAACATCAACATAGCTACAGCAACACTGCATATAAAACACTAGCTTCCAAACACATTAAACTTTTGACAAAAGGATTATATTAAAATCAGACATTAAAAATCAGACAAATTCATGCAGCATTAAAACATACAAATTATTGAGCAACTTCCTGACAAAATTTATGGGATTTTGGAGGAATGATTTCAAAGATGAAATTGTGTTCTAAAACATATTCATCACTCCTTGAGGGACCTCTGCAGTTTCACTCTCATATTGAACGCAATTTAGACTTCACAGAGGGGGTACTATCTACTCAGGAAACTGCTGAAAGTGTTCCCAGTACCGATAGACATGCTTTGGGAATGAAAGACAGCAACTCTTTTCTAAGATAAAACCTAGGGAGAATTAATTTTGTACTGAAGTCAGATCTCACTCCATTCAATCAACTGTACTATATCTTGGGAAATAGCTCATATAATTGTGACACATTCAATCTGAAGGAAGTGATTCCTTAGAACTACACTGCCAACAAAAACAAAACCAGAACAAACACACATCTTAGCTGGGTACAGAACAATGGATTAACTCCCTGTTGGAGACAATCTCATTTGAAAAAAGTTAACTTTATAAGATCTAATGATCTCTGTCTGAACAGATATGGGGCTCTTTTCAGATATATACCAAGTAGAATTTAACATTTGGAAATATAAGCACATTATATTAAAGACGTCATGCTTGACCCTTTATATTTTCTCCAATAATACCCTTTAAATCACAGTCTGCTTAGATGATGTGTGGCAGCATCATTAGTTCCCTGGTTCTAGGGAGGGAGAAAGAGAGAGAGAGAGAAAAAGAGAGAGAGAGAGAAAGAATTTCGTTCTTGCTTCTCTCTCTTTTTTAATTTAGATTTTTTAACATTTCTAGTTTTGTTTTTAATCATTTAAGCCTGGCATATTTTCATTACCAAGGAAGGCACCTAGAGCCTGATCCAAAGTCCACTGAAGTCAATTGGAGCTTTTTTATTTATTTCAGTGAATTTTGGAGCAGAAGCTAAGACATACAGCATGTTTATACTAATGCATATATTTCTATGTTCTTCACCTATCTGTAAAGGCAGTTATAGAGCTTACAAATTTAGCTTAGCAATGCATTTCCTACTTTAAAATGTAAAAACATTTTATTTTTAAGAAAGGAAGACATTACAGTAATTTACTATATGTTTTATTTGGAAAAAAAACAGAACTTACCTCTCTTGGTCATTCTGTCTTATTGGCTTTGGCCTGTACTTCCTCCTTCAAGTTTTCAAGTTTCTACTCCCTGTGTTTGTATTTCCTATATTTTTCACTTTTTTCAGAAGCTGATCAAACTTGGAGTTCAGCATAGAATTCATTGTCTTCAATGAGGCAGATATCTGGTGATTTTGAATACTCATGCCAGCAGCCTCAGAACTCACAGGCAATTCCATGAGACCCTCTCTAGCAGCGAAAGGCATTGCTTCATGTGGCGGGGAGGAGACTCTGGTTCTAAGGAAAGTCTTAGAGCAGGAAGGTTTCCTTTTTTGTTTTGGCATTTTGATACCTTGCAATAATCTCTCTCGAGTGTCTATGAAAGTCCAAAAAATGGCTAATTTCCTGGGAGCGAGAGGGGGGTGGGGTATTATTATTATTAAATCATTTGATTAAGGAATTTCACAGGCACAAATCTTTGTGAATCCCAATACCAAATTGTTGTTGAATCAAATGTTGCCAAAAAAGATAGGCCTTCTGAATGGAAGAGAGTTGCTTTGTGTATGGTTATAAACTTTTTCTTCCTAACTCTTTGGGTGATCCATCAAAGAACTCAAACAAAAACCGCTGACCAACAAATCTAGGATTCAGCTAGACTCTTCACATCACATCTCTGTCACACTTACCATCATCTCACTGGACCTTTATGGGAGGCAGAGTAGCTAGTGGCTGCATAATTGGACTGGGACTCAGGAGACCTAGATTCTGTTCCTGGTTCTACTGCGGGTCTAATGGGTGACCTGGAGCAAGTCACTGCACCTCCCCATATCTTGGTTTCCCCATCTTTAAAATGATGTCATTTACCTTCCTTTTGAAAGTGTTTTGTGATCTGCAGGGGAAAAGTACTATATAAAAGAACTAGGTATTATTATTATAGCCTCAACCCATTGAAACTCACTCTGCTTTTAGAGTTTCCATGCAAAATACAAATGGATTAGAGGTTTCTGAGAACCCTGTAGACAAGTTAACCAGCCTGGTTTGGATGTTTGCATGAACCTCTTAAAGGATTTGCATGGTAGTAGGGCAGTGTTTCCTAAACTTAGAACGCAGCTTGTTTAGGAAAAGCCCCTGGTGGGCCGGGTCAGTTTGTTAACCTGCCGCGTCCACAGGTCTGGCCGATCACGTCTCCCACTGGCAGCGCGGTTCGCTGCTCCAGGCCAATAGGGGCTGCTGGAAGTGGCGTGGGCCATGGGACGTACTGGCCACCGCTTCCAGCAGCCCCCATTGGCCTGGAGCAGCAAACCACGGCCAGTGGAAGACGTGATTGGCCGGACCTGTGGACATGGCAGGTAAGCAGACCAGCCCGGCTGCCTGGGGCTTTCCCTAAACAAGTGGCATCCCAAGTTTGGGAAACACTGTAGTAGGGCATCCAGAACCATCCCTTTCCTCTGTATAATCTACCTTCAAAAAGCCTTGAGAACCTATCCCTCAGGATCTCCCTTCTCCTCAATAGGCTCTTGGATAGTGTCATGCAACTCCCAACCTCTCTCTTTTATTTTGAAGTGTCTTCTGAGGCAGAAGGGCTAAAAGCTATTATAAGTCTCACTCCCCAAAGTTATTGTGACTTGGACCATGCTTCATGTTGAATCATAACCTTAACATGAGTCAGCAATATGATGATGTTGCAAAAAAAGCAAAAGCAATTTTAGGTTGCATTAACGAAGGCATAGCATACAAATGACAGGAGCACTCTATTTGACACTGGTTAGGCCTCATCCAGAGTACTGTGTCCAATTTTGGTCACCAATATATAGAAAGAATGTGGAGAAACTAGAAAGGATCCAGAGGCAAGTGACAAAGATGATCAAAGGGATGGAATGCAAGCCATATGAACAAAGGCTGAAGGAACTGGATATGTTTAGTTTGGAAAAGAGATTAACTGGGAGCATGACAAGCTTGAAAGGCTGACATAAAAAAACAAAGTTGTTCTCTCTTGCCACAGAGAGCAGGACAAGAGGCAATGGGTTCCAACTACAGCATGGCAGAGTGAGATTAAATCTCAGGGAAAATATCTTCATTGTATGAACAGTATGACAATGGAAAAGATTGCCTAGGGAGGTTGTGGAAGCTCCTTTGCTGGTGGTTTTCAGAAGGAAGCTGGAGCCATCTGTGCATCTTGGCAGGGGGGGTTAGATTAGATGTCCCTTGTAATTCCTTCCAACCCTAGATGACCCTTCTAACCCTATGATTCTATGACAGCGTCAAGGTAAGAATTGTGATACAGTTTAATCAACACACTTAATGGGCAGTCTGAAAAAAGAGGATAGCAGCAAGCACTTGCTACTGCCCAGGAGGCCCCGATCCTGCAATAAGCCTTGTCCCATTGACTCTGATGGGTGCAGGGGGTGCACATGTGGTGCTCATTATAGGATTGGGGTTGAATTCATTTCTGATTTACAGGACTTGCCACACTCTGTGTTGCAGAAAAGTTATGGCTTTAGGACTAAGCCATTTTAAAAATCCCCATAACATTGTGTTCCCTTTGGGACACCAAAAGCAAACAAACCATTGATTTCTCTCACCAAACTCTCTATTTTCCAAAGCTTTGTGCACAACTGGCAATACAATAAAAATAAAATTCTACCAGAAATGTGAACAAAATCCAAGCTTTTAGCTATATTCAATCAATTTAGGCCAAAACAAATACAGGAAAAATAATTTTGCTCAGCAATATAAAAGCATATTAAATGAACCAAATATTCCTGGAGGCCTGTTCCAAAATGCCAAGAATAATACACATATTGAATTTTTATGAAGACAGCACAGCCCCTGAATGACACATTTGTATTTCTAAGCCAGTGCCACCAATGCTAGCTATTCTAAAGCATAAGGAGACTAGTTAGAGGCCTTGATGTTTGTACTTCGATAGTTCAGTTCATCTGAGTGGAATGTCTGGCAGTAAGGAAAGACAAGCTTTGAGGTGAGCAATACATGAAGGGTCAACATGAACTCATGAGCACAAACTAGCCTGAGCCCTGGCTAACTTACACAATCCTGCAATTCATTGCATGGGGATTGACGGTCCCCTGTGCACAAAGCCCTATTTAATTGCAGGATCAGGGCCTACAACTACTTATCTCCTTATGCTGGCGACATCCGGATTGGCTGAGCTGGTCAATCAGTCTCCCACTTAAAAACTAGAGCGACCTAAGTAAGCAGGTGACCTAATTATTGTAACTCTTGGCTCCCACTCACCCTATTGCTCTCTTGCATGTTTGTTGGTACCACTTGTTGTTTTATGTCTACTGTCGGGGCTGGGTTTCCCCCTCCCCCTCCCTTGCAAGCCCCATGAAAGAAACAGTCACACCCATGGTTCCTGGGCTCAGGGAAAGACAGGGATTGCTTCCTTCTCACATTGCTAGAGGCACACTGAAAACAGGAAGTGTCCTCCTCCACACCAGCCCACAAAATGGGATGGGCCCTGAGGGGAGCAAGTTTGCATTTGCATGTGCACTGCCTGAACGCTGCTCTGCTGGTGTTGGAATCTCCCTTCCCAGTACAAGCCAGTGACTGTTACTGATTAGCAGTGCCCCTTAGAGTATAAGATCTCTAGGGCACGAAGTGTATCCATTGTATTTGTCTGTATGTTATCTAACATGCTTAGTGCTCTATAGGAGCCGAGCAAGGAGCTTGGATGGTCGTAATGTTATTTTCCATTGACTTGGTGCTTCCTGGATGTTTGACCCTATCTGCAAACTACCACACAATTCAGCATGATTGGCAGGGTCAGTTCAAAAGAAGCCAAGCTATTGCTAAAGTGGTATGGTGGACCATGACTGAGGCCTTTGCTGAGCTGGGAAGGCAAACACATATGTTACCTTCATGCACTAGCTTAAATCCTGGCTGGCTCTGAGCAGTGCTGCTAGCCTGCATCTTAATGAAGTATTAAATTCAGCCAAAGTGATAACAAAATAGCAAAAGAAATGGAACTCTTTAAATAAATAAATACCCTCCTCTTTTTTTTTTAAAGGGGGACAGACTGAAGAGGACAGTGTTTGAACTCTGGTGGTCCTTGACTCTCATTCCTGAGTCTGCCAGGGGTTGGAGAACTTCTGTCAAGGCAGGTTGCGTGGCAATTAGGGAGTGACGCACCTCTTGTTTCACAACAGCGGGCCCATTAAGAAGTGACTCTGACAAGCTCCAAAGGGAGTCCCCTGCCTCATGTCTGCCATGGCCTAGAATCTGCGAAGTTAGGGGAAATGAGTAGATCATCAGGGCTCCAAGGTGGAGGATGCTGCCAACCCTTTCTTACCAGGGGGTAGAAAATCATACTGATTTCAACATTTCATGTTCAATGAGAGTGGTGTCTTTAAACTGCTGGCAGAAATGGCTCTCCAGGTTGTTGAAGTTAAACTACATTGGCATTGCCAAAAAAATAGCAGTAGAGTGTTCCAAGAAGTCTGTCCCTGGGTAGGCTGGTGGAATATTGTGCACATAGTCAGCAATATTAGAGAGAGAGAGATGGTTGAGCAGATGTGGCAATGGGAATAAGAGTAATAAGCCAGAAAGAATGCTCCTTCTTTTCAGTTTTGGGTAATTCCTGAAAACCAGGAAACAATTTAATGTAGGAAATAGATGTACACAATGTGATTAAACAGCAACAGAACTGCTAGGCCGAGGTAAATGCATGTTAAATGGGTGTAAATTCTGAGCCAGACCTGGTGTAAATCAGCTTCACTTTATCAACTTCAATCGAGCTATATATATTTACAGTAGCTGAGGCTGTCAGCCACTTTGACTCAGTGTGTGTTGTCATTTGAATACACATTTTCATCCATCCTCTTCTGATCATGTTGATTTTAGGTGTTGATCTTTTCTCCAAAGATTCTGTTGAAAACACTAAAGAATCTCTTCTGGTTCATGACTCGTTAATCTCCAGTTAAAGTCAATGGAAGCTGAGCAAAGGAAGGATTTGTATCATAGATTTGGTAACCTTACAGTACTTGGTTTGTAATTTTACTTCCAATTTAAGCCAGTATACGATTACATTGAAAAGTATATGTAAGATTATCTAATTTCACTGGGACTTTTCAAACTGAAATGCACAAAAAGGTGCCTTACTCATCCACCTCACATACCCTCACCTTTTGAGTGGAATGCAGTTGCTCTTTACCATTGCACAGCATCTTGAGTAGAGGAGAATATTATATCCAGTTAAAGCTACATGGGAAATTTAGGGCTAGATTCCTGGTAGAATTCCACTGAGGTCAAGAGAGCTGTACTAACTTACATCAGTTGAGAATGTGCTCCCACTACCCGTATTAGATTTTGGACAGGACAGGACACTGGGACTAAGGCTTCACCACTGATGTACAGACACATACACATACATGTGCAAACTACAGGATATTTAATGATCACATACATTATATAAATTTGATTAGGACTAAAACAAACAAAAATGTGTAGAGAAATTATCAAGAATGTCAGAGATTGTTTTTAAGATTGCAACCAAAAAATGGAAATTTGGCAGAAAACTTTCTCAACAAATAAAGAGTGAAAAAGAGAGACATCCCAGAAAAGCCACGTCCTAGTGTTTTTAGCCCACTCACCTGGGATGGGCGCAGACAAAGGTTCAATTCCCTATTCTAATCAGGCAGAGCAGGGATTTGAAAAATGGACTCCCACATTCAACAGGATTGTCCGAACCACTAGACTACTGACTATTCTGGGGTGGTTCTCTTTTTCTCTCTTGTGTTTTTACATGGAAAAAATGGAAAGGTTTCAGTTTTGTTCTGATAAAGAATGAAAACAAATTTTGAAACCTCAAATTTTTCACAAAATAAAATTCTTGTGTTCCAGCTAGCCCTAGTCAGGACTTCAGTTTTGTGTCTCATTGGGAAGGACAAACTTCCATCAATATGATATTCAAATACTATGCAGTGTTACTGGTTCAATACTGAGAGCAAAGCGCTACTAAAGTAAATCACCACAACTACTTATTAAAGCATCTTTGGGGCTCTTCCGTTAATAATAATATAAATTGTTAGCCTGACCCTGCTAAGCCTGGATGGTCTGACAAGATTAGTAGCCTGGTGGCAGATATGATAACACAATTTTCCTCTCATGGACAATTTAAACATTTTCCTTGCTAACCTCCATCTGTTTGAGTAAGTCCGAAGTTTCTAATATTCATCTACCTCAAAAAATGTTTTAGATGTCAAGCCAATCAATGCGTATTGAGCAGAAAACTCTGGAAATTTTTTTAAATGAATCATCTTTTGTCAGCTTCTGTCCCCTTTCCCACCTCTTTAGAGAGACTTAGCCTCATGGTTTTCGGATGGGATGGGGGGAGCAGAGGAAAATGTTTGTTTATATGTTTTTGTAAGTTCTGCTCACCACATTTGGACTCGAAAGCCACATTGGAGCACTGGTTGCTTTTTCTTGTGCAAATGCATTATACCACAGTTGCCAGGAACTAATGATATGTGAAATGTTTCATCCCTGTAGGTTTTTCTGCTCAAACATTTTATAAATAAATAAATAATTAAAAACAATGGCTTGCACCATGTTCCAGACCTGAATTCCCGGAGAAGCTCAGGTCCTTAAACTGAATAATTTGCCTCAGCTTGCATATTGCAAAACCCATTCAGCAAAAGATTATGGGCCTTTAAGTGCCATCCAGGCCTGAAATATGACTCTAGGGCTTTGGGATGTCAGAATTGCTAGTGAATATTCTTTTCTGGCAGCACTAAAACTACCTTTATTTAGCAATCTTGGAGCAAGTGAAAGGGGCGGCAGAAAGAAACAATCTGACAGAGAGGAGAGAATATAGCTTAGCAGAAATAGAGGTGTAGTTTTCATGTGTGGCCACATGAATTCTTGATGGAATAAAATGCATTTGTAAATCAAAAAGCAGATGCAGATTTATATTCCCACTTAAATCTGCCAAAAGCAAATAAATGAACACTGAGAGTTCCTTTTAGTTCAGGGAACCATTTATAAGGGTGGGTGCAGACACATACATGGAGAGTCTCCTGGGGAATTAATGGCTGCTTCTGCACTTTACAGAAAAGAAGAAATAGACTAAACTGAAAATTATCACCCTCTCATTAAATGTAAAACCATCTACATATAATACAGCCAGGACCCTGTATTCAGAAGTTACATTGTAGCATGAAAGCAAAAGGAGCTTTTGTCATCCAGTCACAAATTACATAGGCCTGGATTGTGGCTCCCAGCCAAAGCTCTGAGATGAGGCAGTTCTGAGACACTCATTCCAGTCGGAGCTCCTTCAGAATGTACCTGCTTAGCTACCCTTAAAAGAGATGGCAGTATCCATTCCCCACCAGACCAAACCTCTGCCTCCTTCCTGTTAGTGCAAGGTAAGGCCCCAACTGGGTTTGGTCCCATGGAGCCCTCGCATTCCCTGAGCACAAGGACTTCTACTGTGTCCAGTTCCTGCTTGAAGAGTGAAAAGAGGGAAAGAGAAAACTTCTTACACCCTGAGCCATCACCAGGAAAGAACCAGCACTTCTATTATATACATAGGACCTTGCAATGCCTTTGGGCTAAGTCTTACAACTATAGCACTCAGACACTCAGTCCCTTCAACTGACTCTCCACCCTCTTTTCTCTTCTCTTCCCTCCATTTTGGCTGCAGTCAGCATTATCTGTAAATTATGTGGATTCTTTCTGGTTCCCATCAGGACAACTTACACTTATAACTATTTAGAAACGGATGAGATAGGAGGCGTTTGAGTTAATATCCTGTGATGTTACAATTTACTCCCCCCGATTCTAAATGGGGAAAATCCAGACATTTCAATTTAAATAAATTGATAGTCTTTCGACGTCCCTTGAGCATAAGTGAGAGTGGAATATGGTCTTAAACATTTAGTACATTTCTCTCTCCATGTATGAAACACACACTGCATTTGAGTCAGGCTTCAAGGATTGTTGGACTGGGTCACTTGTACACCCTTTTAAGCATGCTGAACATCTTGACCATGTATCCTTAATTAACATTAAGTTTAATGTTTTAGTTACATTGTTAGTATTAGTGATTATTCTATTGACTTTATTATTGCCCTTAAGGGGATGTGTTTGATTTTTGACACTGTGATTCAAGTGTAACAATCTGAAGGATAATAAATACATTTTGAAACCATTAAAAAAAAATCAGAAAAACTACTAGGTTGGCCTAAAATTATATATGAAATTTGTCACTACTGCACATAAAATACAGTAGACCCACATGTATACAATGACACAAAATACAGTAGACCCACATGTATAAAATATATACAATAGAATATATATTTTCCATATCCTCAGAAAGATTCTCTCTACTTAGAAGAACTTTAAGAGAGCACTCAGCAATTTTCAAGTAATTTTTCAAAATTAATCTCCATTTCCATGACTCAAAAGTTGAAAACTATCCAGCCCACATGAAGAATGGTTGGTCTAAAACAAGTTCTGTTTATTTATTTATAACTAAATATTAATTTAGGAATTTTAACTAGTTCTATTTATTAATCTATTTTAGGTCTTGGGCCAAGATTTTCAGCAGGTGCCCTTTGTGGACAACCAGCCTCTGAAGCATCAGGATCCTTATAAGTGTCTCAGGTTGGGCATCTAAAATGGAAGCATCCAGAATTACTAGTCACATCTGAAAATCTATGCCAACGAACCTATTATCAATTAAACATAGCTGCCTGATGGATAAAGTATATCAGCTATATGACAATACAAAGGAAAATATTTGATAGTTTGGAGAAAGGCAGTGAAGAAAAATCCTATACCCCATTAAAAATGAAGATGGATATAGGTAGACAGGAAGTGATTACCTCAGAATTTGCCAAAGACAACCAGATTTACACATCTATATTACAAACAGTGCCAATGAATTTTTAATGGCTACAAGTGCCCAGTCAACATGCACTGGTTCCAGAGGAAGCATAGCACCTGCTAAACTATCAGTACCATTTCCTGAATCATGCAGATTCTCCTTGCAGGTCTAATACTCTTATAACGTGTGAGATCTGATGGGAATTATCGCACAAGGCTACTACTAGGAATTACCAACCCTGACCAAGTATTAACTGCACAAATAGGAAAAGCTGAAATATACTTAGCTATCAAGGATTTCTAAGCAGAGAATGTCATATGGTTTTTCTCTAGTATGAAATTCATCTTCATGAGTGAAAACTGATAACTCATATGTGTATGAGCACAGAAGACATCAGATTAGTGGCGGATGAATACTAAATTAGAAGATGTCGGATTTTCACTTTCAAGGTTTCCACATTGCCCTGGTTCTCAATTTCCTGTCCAATCTTTAAAATTGGTTTCTAAACTAAAATATCCACATCTTGAAGAAGATTTTTATGCCATTATTTCCTGACATTGATGCATCAAAGAAGTTAATAATTTAGAACAGGCACCAAAAGGAAGATATGTTTTAAGTTCTCCCAGTCTTTGGCAACAACTTAAGAGGATGGAGAAAGCTAATGTTATTTCACAATCTTAAACAGAGCAGAATCAAAATATGTGAGTTTACTGTGATGTCCATGTCAGACCAAGTCTTGAAGTTTTATGGATTTTGCAGGGGATTTTAGAAGTGAAATGTCAGTTTGTTACATATTTTTGTGCTGAAAATATGACAAAACCACTTTTCCCTTTCATAAAAAAAGTTATAAATAAGTTGAATTTACAACATCGTGAGATAACTCACAGCACAGCCACATATGGTGAGATACTGTGACACATAAGGAACACAGCTGATCACACCTACTTATAAGAAAATGAATGTTTTCTAGAACAAAGGAAATTTTCATACCCCTGACCTGTGTGGAAATAACTGATATAATCAGAAAAATCCAAACAGTAACTTAAATCTCTCTCTTACAAGGAGCCTGAAAAAAAAATCAAAAGATTTCATTCAGCAGATAAAAAAAATCTGGTGACAGATATTTAGAGCCCAGTTTTATATATACTTACACATACAACCTTCCATTAAAGTAAATGAAACGGCTTACTGTACATGAGTATGCTCAGATACATAATTGTTTGCAGGATCAGGCCTTTCACTTTTTAAATTCATAGATATTGAGGCCAGCCAGGATCCAACCTCCTGCATAACACAGGCCATCAAATTTCATATGTAATATAATTAGGGTTCTTGAGTTTAACTGATAACAACAGGAACTATCCTATGGCAACTTTAAAAATGTGTCAGGCAAATTAACACATAGAAGTTATGCTCTGATGGGTGTCACAGAAACATCACCTGACTAAGCCAATTCATACCTAGAAGGTCCTGGATTTAAAACACCATTCATGACATTCTTCCTGCTCCGAGGAGGACTGTGCTATTCCTCTTGTCATCCATCTTAATATTCTTAAGCCTCTCTCCAGGCGATGGCCTAAGATATTTTTTGCTTTTTGTCTGAAATGTTTGTGATATGGTGCCTGAGGTTTCCACAGGCTTTCCAAGGACTGCAACTGATGGAGCGTTTTTATATTTCAACTAAGGCTGTCAATTAATCGCAGTTAACTCAAAAAAATAAACAAGATTAAAAATATTAATCGTGATTAATCACATTGTTAAACAATAGAATACCAACTGAAATTTATAAAATATTTTGGATGTTTTTCTACATTTTCAAATATATCAATTTCAATTACAACACAACAAAGTGTACACTGCTTACTTTTTATTATTTTGATTACAAATATTTGCACTGTACAAATAGCAAACAAAAGAAATAGTATTTTTCAATTCACCTCATACAAGTACTGTATGTGACAAAGTTCCTCCTCTATGTTGGTGTAGATTCCTGAGCTTATTGGCAGATTTGTTCACCTCAGAAATTCACCATGTGGGTCAGGGAACAGCCCAGAGACCTTCCCCCTGGTAGAAGCCACAGCCCAGGTCAATTCCTTCTGTGTCTGATCAGGAGTTGGGAGATTTGGGGGGGAACCCGGGCCCACCCTCTACTCCAGGTTCCAACCCAGGGCCCTGTGGACTGCAGCTGTCTAGAGTGCCTCCTGGAACAGCTGTGCAACAGCTACAACTCTCTGGGCTACTTCCCCAGAGCCTCCCTTCCAACACCTTCTTTATCCTCACCACAGGACCTTTGTCCTGGTATCTGATAATGCTTGTACTCTTCAATCCTCCAGCAATACCCCTTTCCCACTTTCAGCTCCTAGTGTCTCTTGCTCCCAGCTCCTCGCATGCATACTACAAAGTGAAGTGAGGTCCTTTTTAAACTCAGGTGCTCTGATTAGCCAGCCTGTCCTAACTGAGTCTAGCAGTTTCTTCTTAATTGGCTCCAGGTGTCCTAATTAGCCTGCCTGCCTTAATTGGTTCCAGCAAGTTCCTGTTTGTTCTGGAACTGCCTCTGTTACCTTACCCAGGGAAAAGGAATCTACTTAATCTAGAACTAATATATCTGCCTTCTAACACGCTCCTATATCCATCTGGCCTGACCCTGTCACATGTAGTGAAATCTCTTCATCATGAAAGTGCAACATAAAAATGTTTTTTGTTGTTATTACATAACTGCACTCAAAAACAAAACTGTGTAAAACTTTAGAGCCTACAAGTCCACTCAGTCCTACTTCTTGTTCAGCCAATTGCTAAGACACACAAGTTTGTTTACATTTACAGGAGATACTGCTGCCTGCTTCTTTTTTACAATGTCACCTAAAAGTGAGAACAAGCATTCACATGTCACTTTTGTAGCCGGCATTGCAAGGTATTTATGTGCCAGATATAGTAAATATTCGTATGGCCCTTCATGCTTCAGCCACCATTCCAGGGGCTATGCTTCCATGCTGATGATGCTCATTAAAAAATAATGTGTTAATTCAATTTGTGACTGAACTCCTTGGGGAAGAACTGTATGTCTTTAGCTTTGTTTTACCCGCATTCTGCCATATAGTTCATGTTATAGCAGTCTCAGATGTTGACCCAGCACATGTTCGTTTTAAGAACACTTTCACAGCAGATTTGACAAAACACAAAGAAGATACCAATGTGAGATTTCTAAAAATAGCTACAGCACTCAACCCAATTTTTGAGAATCTAAAGTGCCTTCCAAAATCTGAGAGCAACAAGGTGTGGAGCATGCTTTCAGAAGTCTTAAAAAAGCAATGCTCAGATGCAGAAACTACAGAACCGAAACCACCAAAAAAGCAAATCAACCTTCTGCTGGTGACATCTGACTCAGATGATGAAAATAAACATGCATCAGTCTGCTCTGCTTTGGATCGTTCTCAGGCACAATCAATCAGCAGCACGGACGCATGTCCTATGGAATAGTGGTTGAAGATGAAGAGACATACGAATCTTTAGCACATCTGGCACATAAATATCTTGTGATGCCAGCTACAACAGTGCCATGCAAATGCCTGTTTTCACTTTCAGGTGATGTAAACAAGAAGTGGGAAGCATTATCTCCTGCAAATTGTAACCAAATTTGTTTGTCTGAGTGATTGGCTGAAGTAGGACTGAGTGGATTTGTAGGCTCTGAAGTTTTACATTGTTTTATTTTTCAATGCAGGGTTTTTTTGTAAATTGTACATTTGTAAGTTCAACTTTCATGATAAAGCAATTGCACTACAGTACTTGTATGAGATGAATTGAAAAATACTCTCTTTTGTTTTTTACAGTGCAAATATTTGTAATAAAAAATAAATATAAAGTGAGCACTGTACCCTTTGTATTCTCTGTTGTAACTGAAATCAATATATTTGAAAATGTAGAAAATGTCCAAACATAAATGGCATTCCATTATTGTTAAACAACGCTATTAATTTTTTAATCTCTTAACAGCCCTAATTTTAACCCTCACCAGTGGTGATAGCCTCCATTTTTGTGTTTTCTTCCATATTTATTTATTTGTTTGCTTGTTTGTTTTTAACCATGTGAAGCTCAGAAAAAATCTGCTGCTTAATTTTTCCTAAGACACTTCAACCATTGTTACTTTTTAAAGCACAGTTCCACTTGTGCTACTGGTAAAACTGGTTGCATTACTTTTTCCGCTCAAAAAGTATTCCTCGGTCTTTATTAAATCATTCAAAGTAAAATGTCATGGAGATATAGATCAACAGATGAATATGCCACTTAACACAAAGATTTTGTCATAAAAACAATGACTAGCGAGAGACTCTGGATTGGCAAGGGTTTAAAAAAAATCTTTATTTTTTTTTCCAAAGTGATATTACATCAAACGAACATTTCAAAATGAAAAAGGAACATTCAAGAAAACCACAACTTGTATTGTTGGGGATGCATTATCAGAGACTCTCCTTAAAGGAACTAATAGCAGAAAAGTGATACAGCTCTGGGGCAAATCCCTCTTTCCTTCAAAGTCACAAGATTCAAAGATCTAGGCACATGAGTAGGCATGGGCAAAACTGAGGCGTGAACTTAATCAAACTCACTCTCTGCAATGGTGAACTTTTCCCTTAGCATGAACCATCAGCTAAAACTGCCTCACCATCTGGTCACATGTTTGTGTAATACAGAGCAGAAGTCTTTATGATAAATATCCATTCTGAAAGTGCCTATGTTCTGGCCCAGACTTTAGGAACAACTATCATGGTTGGCAGGAGGGATCCATGTGAATTCTATTAGCACAAGATCACTGAATATTCATGAGCCTCAACTGAGCTTCATGAATTTGACTCAGACCCCAAGCCACCCTGTGTTTGGTTGGGTTTAGGGTTCTAGCCAAACATCTCCTACAGACCTGCACGTGACCTAATTTATTTAAATAGATGTCTTTAAAATGATCCAGTTACTGAGCTCTTATATATCAAATTATAGCTTTAAACTTTTTTTTTATTTGCCCCAGTTATGAACTCCTGAAAAATGTGGTTTATAGTGGAATTGCTGAGATGCAGCTTCAATTAGACTATGGTGGTGCTGTCAGGTGCTGCTACCAATTACCTTAAATGTAAATGTTTTAAGAAAGGCACCACTTTTGTCAGGACCAAAATGATTTCCAGCTTCCAGTCTGTCGTTTTAGAAATGGGGGGAGCATAACTCAATTAAAGACAGAAACATTAAGCACATAGTAAAAACATCACATGTTCATGATTTATACATTTATATTGACCAATAGGATCAGTGAAGTATTTCCCCTAATCAATATTAAAAGACCACCACAGTGATTTAAATCTGTACGTGTCTTAAACATCCCAGTCAATAATTGCTTTCATTCATATGTAGGCTTGGCAGAACCAGATTTTGGAGTTGGTTTTTTTTTTAATATATAATTTCAACAGATAATGATGATGATGATTAAACATTTTTTTCCCAATTTTTATGGATTTAAATTTTCACAGTTGCAGGAATTATGGGGCGGGGAGCGACGTGTCAGAAGACAATTATTCAATGTCAGTAGACACTGAGATTCAAAAAGTTTAATTTTTATAACCATTAAAACAAATAGCCAACCCATGTCAAAATATACAAAGTAAATATCCTTAAATCAAACTGATAAAGTCTCAAATGGCATTTTACCTCTTTTACCTCTCTGTAAATTTTGGTTATTATCTACGGAAATGTTTTCCTGTTGGTTTGTGTGTGTATGATGAAATCAATGTTTACTGATAAAAATCTAGTCCTTCCAAGTCTATTCATAAACATATGAATATCTGTGAGCCACTCATTTCCCGTTCTCCCCCAACAAATGAATTACTGCAGCAAAATGTTGCCTTCTTGCCTAGTCTTATCCCTAATTACATTCAAATGTACATTTTTATTAACAAAGAGTAAGGTTATATCTACAGTACAGCCTATGTCAGCAAAACTTATGTCACTCAGGAGTGAGAATAATTTTCAGAAGTATTGGAACATATTTTTACATCTTTTTTACATTCATTTGTTCTCACATAAATGCATAAGCATTTGCATGCTTAATTAGCATATGCATTTACAATAGTCACAAAACCCATACTAATATGAATTTTAAATTAACCTGCTAACTCCCCAATGTAAGAATTCATCTCTTTTGCTTGGAAATCTATATTAAATCACCTACATTTTCTCCACCTGTATTTGCTTCTGTACAGAGTTAGACAGGAAACATATAAGTTGAGCAGGCTACTTTCCTGTCGCCACACCTACATAGCTCCTATCATTGCTGATGAGTGATTTGAGCATTCAAGGAGATAAAAATATATATCCCCACTTTACACCTGAATCTTGAGAAGTGATCAGCATCTGCTATTCCCTTTGACGTTCACAGAAGGAATTCATTTCTTGTCTATCCTCGTAATGCAACTTTTGTATTACAGGGCCAGATATTCACCAGGCCTGCCTTCCTGCTTGCAGGTACAGTTTGTGCCTTTAAATTCTATACCTATATTTGAACTGCGGCTGTGAAAGCAGTGGTCATAAGTCAGTTATTGTGCATCATGGCACCAAATTTGTACCTGCAAGATGTGCCAAAACTCCAACGCCAAGGAAAATGTGGTGCCACAATATATGTCTGCAAACTAGGATGTTGTGTCTTTTTACAGTCTATAGTGATCAGCTGAACCATAGGGATCGGCAAAACCAAACTAATTACTCTTGGGAATGTTAGGGCAGTATTACACTATAGGGCTAAGTCAACCTAAGTTATGCAACTCCAGCTACGTGAATAACATAGCTGGAGTCGACGTACCTTAAGTCAACTTACTGCAGTACCTATACCACGCTGGGTCAACGGGAGACACTCTCCCGTCAACTTACCTTATGCTTCTCATTCCGGTGGAGTACCAGAGTCAATGGGTGAGTGTTCAGCGGTCGATTCAGTGGGTCTTCACTAGACTCGCTAAATCAACCTCTGGTGGATTGATAGCCACAGCGTCAATCCACGGTAAGTGGAGACAAGCCCTTTCTTTTAGATACTTTATTAAAAATGAAGAACTTTGAACACAGATCTCAAAGATGTGTCCACAGTGTTGTCTTGGAGCTGTTGACCCTTGCACAGCTCTGACACAGAGAGGCAGCCACAGTGGTTAGAATAAATGAGTAAAACTGGTGAAAGTTTTCAGGAGATCCAGCAACGAAGCTAAGGCTTAAGCAAAATGATCTAGAGTCAAGTAATTAGCTGTTACTTAACGTTAGAAATTATTATGTGGTAGATTGCATTATACATCATGTTTCCCCTATACAGTCTGTCCCTCCCTTCTGCCTGCATGGAATCACAGTGAAATCACTGAGGATTTGCAGATCAGACTGCGCATCTAGGACCTAGCATTTTTATTAATTCATTAATTCATTCTTTGAAATAAATAGTGTCTTTTAATTTATTTTTGGAAAAGACAGTGCCTTTTAATATTCCCTACTTCCCCTTCTTTCATCCCCAAAGATCCTGTGCTGGTCCAGCTTTTTGTTCCAACCATTTCAGTCTATAACCCTCTAGGACTGGCCAAACAAGTTCATTTTCTTCCCCTTTTCCTCTGCATTGAATCTTACTATGGCTGCCTTTACTAGTCTGAGTAGCAATAGAGTGAATCCAAAACCCCAACTCAGACCTCTATGAAGCTACTGCTGATAGTGGGACTGTGAAGCACAGGGCAGCTGCTGACTTAAGGATGGATCAGACCAATTGTCCATCTATCCCAATATGCTGTTTTCTGACAGTGGCCACCAGCGCCAGATGCTTTACAGGGAATGAACAGAACAAGGCAATTTCGAGTGATCTGTCCCCTGTCATCCAGTCCCAGCTTCTGGCAGTTGGAGGTTTGTGAACACCCAGAACCATCTTGGCTTATAGCTATTGATGGACCTATCTTCCAGGAATGTATCTAATTCTTTTTTCAATAAGGTTACGGTTTTGGCCTTCACAACATCCCCTGGCAATAAATTCCACAGGTTGACTGAATTACTTCCTATTGTTTGTTTTAAACCTGCTGCCTATTCACTTTATCATGTGACCCTATATTTCTTTTGTTACGTAAAAGGGTAAATAACACTTTCCATGTTCACTTTCTCCATACCATTCATGATTTTATAGACCTCTATCATATCCCCCATTAGTTGTTTCTTTTTTCAGCTGAATAGTCACAGTCTTTTTAATCTCTCCTTGTGTGGAAGCTGTTCCCATGGGCAGCAGGTAATGGAGGCTGAGGGAGACTAAGCCCCCAGCTAATTCTCCCTGCCACAGCCCACAGGGCTGGGCCATGATGGGGCTCAGAGGTCTTCTGGATGGTCTAGGCTCGGGGCTCCTCCGGACTGTTCTGGGCACCGGAAGGATGGCCCAGACTCAGAGCTGCACCTGGTGCTGGCCGAGGTTCATGGCTGCACTGGCAGGCGAGAGCCGGGGAGAGTTGGATGGGCAAAGTGGGGATGGGGTCTAGGTGCAAGGGGTGGAGTGGTGGACTAGACATGCTGCCCATGGCTGTTTCACACTGTCATTTTTGTTGCCTTTCTCTGCACCTTTTTTCAATTCTAATGTAACTGCTTTGAGATGGGGTAACCAGAACAGCTCACAGTATTCAACATGTGAGTGTACCATGGATTTATATCTTGACATTATGATATTTTCTGTTTTATCATCTCTCTCTTTCCTAATTATTCCTGACACTGTTAGTTTTTTGAGTGCCACAACACAGTGAGGGGATGTTTTCAGAGAACTATCCACAATAACTCCAAGACCTCTTTCTTGAACGGTAGCACTTAATTTAGACCCAATCATTTGTATATATAGTTGGGATTATTTTTCCAATGTGCATGACTATGCATTTATCAACACTGATTTTCATCTGCCATGAGTAGTGGTTTGTAGAATTGCCACTTTAAACTAATTTTTTAATCTACTTTGGCAAACATCCTTATTTTCCCTTGATTTAGTTGACTCTGGGTCATGCACTGTAACTCTCAGATACATTAGCCTGAAAGCAAGGGTGGAAAGGATTGATAAATCACAAAAATGGATTTCACTATGGATAATTTACATAGGAAAAAAAGTGAGTTCCTTCTTTGTGTTGAGGAAAACACAAAGTGAGCACTTCATAAATCTTTCATACATTTGTATATGAATTAAACTCTTAAGTTCCACCTAATTTTACAGCTGTAAAATGAATACCATATTAACATAATGGGAATTAACTCTTGTAACTGAAAGAAACAGACTAACTTATTCTTAAATTCAAAGTATACCTTAACTTAGCATTCCATTACTTGTGAATCAAAACAATTTTCTGCTCAAGAGCTATGCAGGAACCAATCAGACAAAACCAAGTTTGTGATGGAACCAAGAATATCCTCCAAAGAGCCTGCAAGTATATAGCTAAGTATGGCAATTGGAATATTCTTGCCCAAAATTCAAATGCAGAAGAAAAGTCTCTGTAACAGGTTACTGAAAGTTATGTTTGCTGCTTTTTAAACAACAAAACTCTCCTAGATCTCCCTGTCATGGTTTTGTTGCTTGTAAATTTGTGGATTTTTCCTCATTTTTTTGGTAAAAGCATAACAAATCTGCCAGATTTAGCAATGACTGAAAATGGCTGAAAAAAACAGCTTACCTGCATGGTTATACTACATAATTTGTGGGTCCTAATTAACCACTGCCAAACTCCTATGGAATTGATTGCCATGGACAGGAGTGAAAACAGGGTATAAAATGCTGTAATATTGTCAAGAGAGCATTTTGCATTCATATTGTACAGAGGTAAATGCCTAGAGGTTGAGAATCAGGTTCTGACATGTTAACTAAAAGGAGACAAAGGGTTGAATTAACTCCTCTCTGCATAGATAGTTCAAAACACAACAGGGAAAAGAATAACTTTATGCTTTCTAGAGCCAGTGACTGAGAACTCCCCCTGAGTGGAAGTTCAGAGGAGGGAAGGATGGGAACGGAGAGTAGCACTTGCCTAGTCCCAGTCATAGGGATCAGCCAGAGAACCAGTTTTACTCATTAGTGAAAGGAATGGAAAGCTAGAGTAAGAAAAGGGAGACAAGGTCTAAAGCTGGAAGGGAGAAGGTTAGGATTTGAAGGAAGAAGAACTCAGAAAAAGATAAAGTGTGGACAGATCATTCTGGGCCAAAGGGTAATCTTAGCTGAACCAAACTACAGAACTACTTGAGTTGCACCTAGTGACAATGCACATGACTACGTGGTGGGAACTCTTTCTTTTATTTGGGCCCTAATCCTGCACAGACTCAGGCACGTGCTTATCTGTATGCACTCTAAGGGAAATCCTATTGACTTCAACAGGGTTACTTTCATGAGCAAATGTTTTCAAGACTGGGGTCTTGACATGCTTGCTTGCTTGGTCATTGATTTACACTCCACCAATGATGGGGTTGGGACCTGAGAGGTTTTGGAAGTATAATTAAAATTCTTAATAGTCAAAGGGTGTGCTGTGTTGTTTTCAATAGCAGGAATTACTGTGGAAATATCAAAGATGCATAACAATCATATCACAGTGATGAGCAGGCTTAGAAAGAAATATGTGCCATAAGTTTATAGAGAATACAATGTGAGCATATATACACTATCAACACCTGAAATTAGAGAAAATAGGAAAATTCTTTCCAAATAAAACTACTTGGAAGTAAAAAATAATAATAATACACATTTATAACAAGTGCTTAATCTGGAAATAGGTTTTCCTGGCTAATGGAAATTCTATAGTGTTATCTTTCTTCCATGTCACCATTTTAATATCTCTTACTGTTTTTTCTAAAAACATTTATCAGAAGTAGTACAGGGCTGTTAAGGAGATAAATCAAGTTTGCACAGACAGGTAACGTGTTGAACTGCAAGACATGACAGGGCATGTTTTATGGGGCAATTAATACTTGTCTTAGGTGCTGTGAGGTAGGAAGCCCTATGAAACACACCCTGGTGTGTCCCAGTGCTGTTGAAGAACAATTTGGGTTCTTAAAAGTTCTTAAAAGTAAAATTACTTTTAGTTGATTCTGTTTTTCATTGTCACTGACTAAGTAACTGTATTTTCACTGGAAAGGCTAGGTCAGAATGAAAGGACAAGAGGAAACAAAAAAGTATGTTAGAGAGGAGACTGGCACCACTCTTTTAACTAAGTATTTATTTTAGCATTTTGTGGTCATTAATGTTGTTTTCAAGTGTTCCGCTTGTTGGATATGCCCCACTGGTCTCCAGCCTTTCTGTTTTGAATCTTATTCAATAGTCCGCTCACTCAACTACCATTGTCAACAGTACTTCTCTCATAGTGGGAACATTTCCCAAGGGTATGTGCTTCGTCATTTATGTAGATGAGGTGCTGAGGATGAAGTTGACGATGGTAACCCCTGGTTTATTAGATGTGACAGTTCTGTTAAGGTTGCTGTACATACTGGTGGGCTAGTGCTTAGAGGCTGAGCTGTACAAATAATTGAATTCTGGTTTTCTGGCATGTCTGAAAAATTGAAAACATGTTTCATTTCAGGTCAACCTGAAACGAAATGTGATCAACATGTTCAGCAAACCAAAATGTTGGGGGGAAAAAAAACCAAACCCACAACTGTTTCATGTAGAACAAAAAAGGTGTTTCAAATTTTAAAAAAAAATGAAAACATTTTATTTAGATGTAAAAACCTTTTGATTTTTTCTGAACATTTAAAAAAAAATTAATGAAAACTATTCCTCAGAATCAACACGAATTTGAAAAATGTTTCAGTCACACAGCATCTGTATTATTCATCAAAAAAAGTGTTGGCTGAAAAATTTTGCCCAGCTCTACACTGAGAGGCAGCTGCAATTCGGAGTGGAGTGGTCCTAAGGTCTCAGAGGGGCCTTTCACTCGTCCCATGAAAACCTGCCAAGCTTTGACTTATGTATAAGCCACTGAAAATCACACTGTGCACAAGCATAGAACTTTTACAACTATTTGAGTTTCTGGCCATGAACAAAATGTCTGTTGCTGACATCACTCCCACCACTATATCCTTTGACCTAAGTAACGGCTAAGCTGGTGACAACCTGAAATTGCCACTACTGGTCTGCTTATTATACCTATGATTTGTGCACACAGCTAGCATATGCAAGACATGTTCATATCACTATCACCCTGTATTTCCTTACCCAGTTTTGTATTTACAATGTAAGCTCTTTAGGACATGAACCATGTTTTCCTATATATTTGAGCAAGGACTAATATAATGGGATGCTGACTTGCTTTGTGTTTCTACCGAAATACAAATCATAATAGTAGGGGAAAGAGCACTGGCCTGGAAGCCAAGAAAGCACAAGTTAGATTCCCACTAAATGTCCTTAATAATTCTCAGCTGTTCCCAGCCCTTACTGCTGAGCAAATTGCCAAGCTCTAGAAGGAATGCAAAAATCATTCCCTCCATTTTACAGGCTGACAACCACAGAGATTGGACAAGGTCACTTCTGACAGAGCTGTAACTAGAACTCACGTCTCTAATACAGTAGAACCAAATCACACCATTTAGGGCAGGTCTACATGAACAGCAGAATGCAGAGTGCAGACACTGCACGCCCAGCTATAAACAGCAACACAGGCAGCAAGGCTAGTAGAGTATAGACACGCCAGAACCCTAGGCTATATACCCTACCTGGTTCCCTATGTGCCCAAGCAGTGCCTACCATGTCTATATTCCTATTTTTGGCAGGGTAGTGTCCTGCTGCCTCCCACTGCCAGAACCTTTCCCCACAGCAGTGAAAGACTCTGGCAACAGGGAAAAGCTTTGGCGAGGGAGAACAAGGCAGCAGGGAAACTTCATTGGAAAACAAAAAACATCTAGGGGTCCCAGCTCTCTGTCCCCTCTCTAACATTATACAGACAAGACTCTTCTCCCCTAGCGAAGAATCCTAATTCGCAGCTTTCTACTGCTGTCTAGCAAACAGATGCAGTATGATTAAATTTCTTGTTTTCTTTTTTTCTTTAAAGTGGAGGCTACTTCTCCTGCTAAACAGTTCCATACATTACTGACAAGGAACCCACTGGAATAAACCCCCAAATATTCTCCCCACCAAGTAGCTCTCTGCCACTAACCAACAGAGTGACTGCATAGATGCTGTCAAAGATCACTCATTGTGTCTTAATGCAGAAATCCTTACTCCCATGTAACCAGAGGTCAGATTTGAACCCTTAGACTCTGAAAACGATACTGCCAACATGAGAAATTTTGTGTATATGACATACTGAGCCAGAAAAACATTCATCACTTTCCATAAAGAATGTGTATTTGCATTTTGGGTGCATCCTAGATTGTCTGACATTAGCAAACACCTTGGAAAATCCTTCGAATTCCTAGCAGCTATATTCAGACTGCAGGGGTGAAAAGAATATTTAAATCTTTTATGAATTCCCCCTCTCACCCGCTGTCATTTAAACAACAATAAATGTAATAAAGTACACTAATTTACAGCACAGCCTTTTTATTACATTATCATCAGATGGCAAGTATTTAAAGATTTATAGACAAATGTTGCTAGGAAGGTAATTATATTGTGATTTAATGTACAGTTGTTGTAAAACAAAGTGTAGCAGTTTTATATTGAAGATGTTCTAATAATAGATGGACTCCACACAATAAAAGGCTTTATGAAAACTTTCATTTCCTATTCTTAAAGCTTCTGAAAAGCACAATAACTTCAGTACTGTGCAATCCACCCTCAGAGATCTCAGACGCAGTGAAGTAGAAAGATACTTCCGAATTGTTTTGGTCATGCATTACAATGAGCAAATTGAAATGAGTAGTAGAGAGCAATGCAAGGAAGTAAATTCAAAATAAATTGCATTATTCCTGGTAACTCTAATAAAAATCTAACTTGAAAACCCTGCATTATAAAAGAGCTATAATGGATGTTCTCTTTGCATAAGACACTTTGAGCCAGAGCCTCAGCTGGTATAAATCAGCACAGGTCTATTGAGCACATTATTTACATTGACTTCAATGGAACTACACCAATTTACACCAACTGATGATCTGGTCCTTTGTGGCTATAGTTTTACTCCTCATGGGCTAACTTTAACAGGATAATGTCAGTACAGCCAGTCAAAAAATGCCAGTTGTTTTCTGTGGGGAAATCTAATTATTATTTTGTTTCAATTTCCTGCAAAAATTTTGGGTTTTTGACCAAAAAAAAAAAGAGAACAAAAAATTTTCAGTTTTCGAAAACTAAAATTTTTTTAGCTGAAAAGTGAATTGCTTTTTCTTTGTTCTTTTTTTTTAAAAGAAAAAATAACAAAAAAAGTTTTGTTTAGTTTCTTATTTTTAAATGAAAAAAACAGAAATGTTTTGACTGCAAATTCATTTTCCATCTAAAAACTGTTTTGATGGGAAAATGTTGAGCATCTTTAAGTACCAACCATACCCTGTGTCTCACTGATGTTAAATATATGGAATCCCCACTAATCAACAGTTTTCAGAAGGAGTTGGTGTTTGAATGGAAATTGTTTAGGATAACCAGCATGGTAACATCTTGTTCCCTTCGGTGAGTGCAATTTCTTGGCTAGCCATGAGAGTCTCCTACAGCGTGCATGAATATGAATGCCCTTATGTCAGGAGCAAGAGAACATAAACAAGGGTGCAGAGATAAAGGATCTGAATGCAAAAAAAGCATTGTTTTGTTTCTCTCTCTTTGCCTGTTCATTACTCACCTTGACATACTGTGGACCTTTCTGTATATTTATATTTAGATTTCAACATTTCTCCCCTTTAAGCAACATTTAGGATCCACCAGGTTTACAATCTGAAACAACAGAGAGATGCAAAATAATTTGTTGGGATTGTTTTTTAGTCATTAAGCAGTTTGTTTTAGTCATTTGTTTTAAACTGTAAAATTGTTTTCTTACCGTGTATTCTACTAGTATGGGAATTAGAAGACTCCATTCCTGCCCTTCTAAAATGTGGCTTTAAAGAAAAATTATTGAAATTTCCTGCTGAAATTGCTGGTGAAAGGAGCTTATGGGTTTTTTAATGGGGATTGGTGAGCTTCTTAGCAAATTGTTGCCAATATATACACTTCTGATACCTTTCAAACTGAAAAGTGAATGCAGTTGCAAACTCCTTACTAGCATACATGCTTCAAGAGTAGTTCCAGAGTGAGACACTTACTAGATTAATTTGCCCCATGTAAGAGTCCTGCAAGTGCTACTACAAAATGAGTTTGTGAGAGGGTAGGAGTACAACAAAATAAATGAAGCACACGATTCCTGCATTGTTGTCTTGGTCCAGTAAGATTTGGGGGAAGCTTTTATTTATTTATTCCCAATAGGGCACGGGACCAGTTTTCCAAGAGCTCAGTACGTTGCAGCTCACTGTGACACTTATGGCCAGATTTTCAAGCGAGCGCAATGCCAATCTGGTCACTTATTTCAATGCCTAAATATCAGCTGAGCAGTTTGAACATCTCACCTACCAGTCCAATTGTACAGTCCTCCCACAGTCACAATACTCTATGAGGCTCAGAGGAGTCTGTGACTGGCTATGGACTGTAGAATCCAGCTCTGAGAAATAACATCACAATTGCTAGTCAATGACACTCCCAGGTGTATTCCATGCACTACAGATGCGTAATTCAGTAATGTTCCTTATAGCTACCTCCATTCAACCACTTAGGGTCCCATCATGTGATCACAGGATTCAATGTAAGTTTTGTGTGAGTGAGATCTGTAGAATTAGGCCCTTAGTTGAAATTACATGGAAGTTTTAAACAAATAATCAGTTGAATATCAGCTCCTAGTGTGACTAATGCAATCCTGGCTGTATGAACAGGGGAATCTTGAGTAGGAGCAGAGAGTGTATTTTACCTCTGTATTTGACACTGAGGCAACTGCTGCTGGCATCCTGTGTCCAGTTCTGGTACTCACACTTCAAGGATACTGATAAATTGGAGAAGGTTCAGAGAAGAACTAAGAGAATGATTCAAGGATTAGAAAACATGCCTTATAGCAATAGACTCAAGGACCTCAATTTGGGATGACTTAATTACAGTGTATAAATACTTCTTGGGGAACAAATATTCAATAATGACCTCTTCAATCTAGAAAAGAAAGGTATAACATGATGCAATGGCTGGAAGTTAAAGCTAGATACATTTTTAACAGTAAGAGAAAAAAAATATTGGCACAATTTACTGATGGATTATCCATCATTGACAATTTTAAAATCAAGATGGGATTTTTTTTCCCTAAAAGGTCTGCTCTAGGAATTATTTTGAGGAAGTTCTATGGCTTGTGTTACATAGGAGGTCAGACTAGATGATCACGATGGTCCCTTCTGGCCCTGGAATCTATAAACATATAAAGGGATAAATCCTCAATGAAAGGTGAAACATGACTGATAAATCCATTTCAATGGTCAACTCCCTCTAAATTCAAGTACTGACATCTTTTGCAACAGCAATAGGCATTTGGCAGTTTTGTTTTATTATTCGTTTGCTACTGCCCATTGAAAAAGAGGGACAATGTGCTAATGTGCACCCGTTGTTCTTGTCTGTTTCCAGTTAATGTCTACATATATTTCTGACACATTTTCTTTATAAAGTTTACTAACATATTATGTTGTTTATTATTTGTATTACAGTAGCACCTATAGGACTCAACTGAGATTGGCCCTATTGTGCTAGACACTGTGCACACACATAGTATGAGTCAATGTGTACACTAAATAATTAATAAACTAATAAAAAGCCAAAGAAAAGGGAAGGGAAAGAATATTATCCCCATTTTACAGATCAAGAACTGAGGTATAAAGAAGTCAAATGACTTATCTGAGGTGACATAGGAACACTGCAGTAGAGCTGGGAACTGAAACCAGTTTCTGAGTGACAGTCCAGTGCCTAAACCACAAGACTGACCATTCTGGTATTAATAAGAGAGCTTCTAATAAGGCCTGCTTCTACCCCCAGTAAAATCAATTAGACTTTGGCTACTGACTTCAAGAGAAGCAAGATTGGTACCATACAAATTGAAGTTAAACCTGTCTGGACAGCTGTAGGCAGCGCTGCTGCCACTTCCCGTCTTGAAGTAATGATAAAAACCAGTAAATATATGGCTTCCATCATCAGCAGCCCCACTATAAAAATTGTTCCAGCACCTCAGGCTGTCGGACTGGTTACAAAGCAGCTTACTACTACTATGCTGAACACCCTACAACTACAGAATCCGGAGGTGACCACCTCTTCGGTTGTAGTGTTCTTTTCTCAAGTTTATCTTCATTCCCTAGCCAGCTACTTCTTTACACTCCTACATCCACGGGATTTCTGTACAGTGACCTCTACTGGCATTAGCAAGGTTACAAAGATGTTGCAAGTTTCCAGATATAGGTATTCATCTTCATTAATCTGCCAGCACTGCCCACTAATCACAGTCACATTAAATAGATGTCAAGTAATATTAATTTATTTGATTTCTGAGGTCCAATTAAAACATAAAATGTAGCCATAACAATTATAGTACTTTTTAATAAGAACTTAGCAGCTACACTCTTCCTGCATCCTATTAAGCATCTTTTACACCTATTAAGATGACACAGTGTGCTCTAAGGAGGTCAAAAACTTATAAAGGAAAGTGTCCAAAAGTCCGAGAATAGTGAAAATGTTGTTGGCATTTGACATAATTTATACCACTAAAGAGCTAGGGAACAGGAAAAGGTTGATGTAGTAATAACATTAGCAGGAACTATAGTCCATGCAAGCCACTGTTAAATAAAGTGCCAATCAATAGCTCTTTTATTAGTAGGTACAATCAATGTACAGCAGACAGACCTAGCCAATTAAGCTTATCGACTGACCGAAGAGTAGCAGGAAACATTCTTTCCTCGGTTTTGTTTTCCTTTCTGTAAGTGAGAAATGAGTTCCAGTTTTTATCACTGGATTCCCACCAAGCCATCTACAGGAGTTCCTGTAGAAAGGAAACACTGACAGAAAGCAGGCTTGAGCTATCTTGCTATCCTTTAACCCAAGGTCAACAGAGAGAGCCAATACAGTCAAGGGTCATTCACAAAGTAACATTATTTATTTATTTCTTCCCCTCCCCCACACACCGCCCCCAAGACTGTATGAAGCAAAATGTTGTTCTTCTAGACAAAGGGAAGAAAACACAATCCCGCAGGAAGGCTTAACCATTAACAATCCTTTAAGACCTTAGGAAATGAAGCCTATTTGTTTCTAATTCATGTATGCACTGTACAAACAATCAATTTCCCAGTGAGGGAACTTGAATATCTTTCTTGTGGGGGGAGAGGGAAAAAAGGCAGCTCCCGTAAAGATTATACAAAATTTCAGTTTTCACAGTGTAAATGTTGCTGCAGTAAGTGGGACTTTAATAATTTCACACCTCCAAAATGTTGTTGTGTTGTCTTTGTTCGTTTGTTTTTCTCCGCACATTAGACTACAGACATGTGGATAGCTCAGTCTGAAGCCTCATTTCAGACAGTTTCCCCAGTGGTAGCCAACTCCAAAAATATTTTAACAATCTGAATAATTTGCCTAGATGTCAGTTTGACAAGCCCTGGCTTTGTGTTGACTTCTTGTATTTTATGCTGTTTGCTCATTGCTTTATTTTCCTTCCAGGTGAAAATTTACCTAGAAGCCTAAGAAGAACAAAGTCCAGCAACTTCACATCTTATCTGAATCTGTTAGGGCTCCTCATTCCTTAATACAGTTCAAACTGCATCTTCTGCCTGCTCCAATTGCAACTCCATTTTGTATGCTATGATCTTAGCACCTTGAGCTCTGGTCAAATTCTTTATAGGTCACGTTTGCACAACTTGTTTTAATCTATTTGATCAAAACCAGCCTGAAATACTTCCTTAATTATTCAAAGTTTTGCTTGCGAGTACAGATGCTTGAGAGGCAGATTCCAGCAGGCCAGCAGTCACACAGCTGTGTTAGAGCAGTATTGCAAGCAGCACAGTATAGAATAGCAGGAAAATACAGAACTGACACAGTTTCAGTCCTTCAGGAGTCTTAAGATAAGAGATTTAAAAACAAGAACACTGGACAATGTTGAGGCCTTTTGTAATCAAACTGCTACAGAAGCCCAAAGATTAACTGTTTGATTTTCAGAGGTGTGGATCACCCAGCCCTCCAGCCCAAATCCATAGGAGCTTAGAGCACTCAGCACCTCTTCAAATCACACCCTAAACCCACATTCATGGGAAGAAGAGACTTAACATAGGCTAGAAAGGATATTTCAGTTATTTGAGGGGTAACAACCCCTGAAATCTGTCTGTTGTAGAGCTTTTAAAAAAAAATTTAAAAATTCTATGGCTATTTCAGATACAGATGTTTTTTTTCTCGTGACACGATCTTATACAATCCAAATGTGGTGAGTTAGGGCTCAAATGCTCTGCTCTCCTGCAGAAGAAACTAGTGGGAGAGGAAACAGAGCTCCTCACTCAGTGACTGGTTTGAGAACCAAACACACACAGCTCCCACAGAGAGGGTTTATAGTCACAGTTCACTGCTGTGTTTCTCCAGAGTGATTAACTTCATTGAGATCAATAGAAGTTACACCAGTATAGAGCTGGAGTAGCACAATGGTGAATCAAGCCCATCGTGTGCAGAGGTACGTGCTTGGAATTCTAGAAATCTGTGGGGAAATCAGTTCCCAGCTCTATCCTGTAGTATCCATGCAGTGTTCTTGCTTCCTCAGTATTGCTCCCTGACCCCCTCCCTCATCTCCATCCTGGAAGGTATCTAATTAGTGTATGGGTCAAACAGACCCATATCAAGACCCTGTTCTCACTGGTCCTTCCTTCATAGTTAATCACTGTCCCCAAGGGAGGGGACGAGAGAGCAGCAAAAACCTCTTTGTGGATTTCCACTTGGAAATCTGTCTCTTTGCAAGGGAAGCATCACACATCCAAAAGTGAATCAAGAGCTTCCCCGTCCCCATGTCCAACATGTCCTCAGCTAGAACCTAATAAACCTGTGCGTGTGCTGGGATCCCCCTTCATTCAAAAGATTTGATGCACTGTTTACACGAAGGTGTTTCCATGACTTTAGGAGGAGGAGTAGCTTGCTGTGGAACCCCTTTTGTTTTCAGCCCCTCTGCACTTTTTTTTGTTTTTGTTTTTTGGTACTGTTACATTCTTCTCTTCACTGAGCAGCAGAGGGAAGCATTTGGTTTTTAAAAAAGGATTTTATTTTCTGACTTCAATTTTTCATGTGTCATTTGGATCTGGCACAATATCATTCTCCAGTGCAGAAGAGACATTTTGTTAAGCTTAATTATCAAAGGCTGAAACCCAGCAAGCAATCAATCATTTAGTGACATGTTCATGTTTTCGCTGATTTTAAAAAATATTTTTTTGTGGCCACTAGAAAAAGAAAAACTGTCAGAAACAAAAACTGAGTCACTTTCCTGGACTATGGGGAGATGAGTGAAGAATGTTCACTTGTTTCTTATGAAACTAAATCCAACTCCTTTTGGCATGTGAGACTGGAAGTCATGTACGACGTCTTTCATTGTAAACAATCTTTCTGCCGAGGTTCGCGTTATAATTAAGGCTGATTTAAACAATTACAAAACTGTCATTTCTAAACTGCTTTCTTTAAGAGTCAAGGGTTTTTCTTTTTCTTTTTTTCTTACTGCCAGATAAATGTTCTGTCAGCTGCACTCCTGTGGAACATTGCCATCCAGTGGTGAGTTGGGGTCAATAATGGGGTGAATTCCCCTTACAGAGTCAAGGAAATTGATCTCATATAAGCTTTTCTACTGAAAAAGAAGAGCTCCAGTAGTCAGACAGATAATGACATGAATGTACCTTGAATCATAAATACACACTATTATTTTTTATCATTCAGAGAATAGCAAACTTCAAAAAAAAAAAAAAAAAGGAGCCCATGAAGTTGTTACCATATGACCTGGGGTTATAGAATAGTTATTTTGCCTGTTAAATTCTCATTACAGTGATCACTTTTTATTTCTGGTGGTTTACTAGTGAAGCCTAGATGTGTTTTTTAGTTCAGGACATGCTGAAACATAACCCACTTGTATCCACTGATTAGCACATATACCATACTTGGCTTCTCTTTCTTCAGTGATACAAGATGATACATCCCATGTGTTTGGATAGTATAGTATTTCAACTGATCATCTACAGTAAACCACAACAGTTAACAATTAACTTTGTTTTCATTGGAAAATAAGGCTCTTTCTAAGGTCATATTGTGTCATCACCAAGCATAAAGGAAACGGATATCACCATATTATGTCTCCATGCACTCTGTAGACGTACATATGAATTTCCTTAATGATATCTCCATTAATCTACACAACAGAACACGGAGCCTATTTTCAAGAAAATGTTCATGTAACTTCCTTGAAAATGTACTTGACTTTCACACACAGATTCTTGCCCATGTTTAATAAAATAGTGGTGGGGGGGGTTAATAATTGCTTTAATTTTAGCTACACCACATTGTTTATGAGTACAGTAAATATTGCAATAGAATTACAAGGATGATAGGATTACTTCAGAACACAGGGTCAGTTGTAAGGCTGACAGGAAAACAAGAATTCTGTTTCACAAAATATTTCAAGGTTTCAAAGTCTGCTTTCATTCCACAGTGGAACAAAACCAAGTCATGATTCAGATCATGGACTTGAACATGGCTTTCCCATGTCCCAGGTAAGTGCCCTGCCCACCGACTCTTGGTTACTACAGAATGGGTGGGCCTCTCTCTCTCTCCTTCCCTTTCTCCAGAAATTCCATCCTGGAGCTGGCACATCTTCCTGTGAAACAGACACATCTGCTTTCAACAAATCTGCATTTTCCAATGAAAACCAAAATTAGTAAAAAAAATTCCCAACTGCCTCTAGTCCAAGATATTTACATTCAGTCTTGGAAAGCATGGGCCAAATTATGATTTGAGTTTCCATTTGATTTTAATAAGGTTTCACCAGATTTACATCCATGTACCTGAGATTGGATTCTTGTTCATTATTTCTTATGCTATTATTATACTAAATTATCCAATGGATGGTTAGCATGGCTGGCACTTTAGGCCCTTATTCAGGCACATGCTTAAATCCATCCCAATTCAGGACAGCCCTTAAGTATGTCTGACTGATGTCATATTGACTGCAACGGGACTTAAGTATGTGCTTAAATTCTGCCCCAAATAGAGACGTTTTTCTGACTTAGGACTATAGTGTAGCAAAACACAAGCTATCCATTTTTAGTTCCGAGGGGCCTCTATTCTACTTCCATTGAAGTCAACAGAAAATTATCTACTTTATTGATTCAAGATTGGGCCCTAATGTGATTTTTAGTATTATTTTTGGCTTTTACACACACACACACACACACACACACACGCCCCGACTACCATCCCTGGTGTATCCTGGTGTATCCTTCCAAAGTGAATAGGAGAGGGGGCTGCTGCAGTTCCTACTGCTAGCAAACTCTGTGGTTTCTTTTATGGGCTAAATGAAAGGAACCTACAAAATGATCATTACAGGTTTGTATGAAATGACTAGGTATGGAATGCAGTAAATCCCCAAACAAGCTTTAACTATAGCTTGTAAGACATAATAATCAGGTAAAACTGCAGACTCTCCTTTTATAAGATGCAGTGAAACCTAATATTTTATCGGAAACCTTGATTTATGTTTAATAGCTCTGCTACCTACTAAAAAAGATCTTGTATTAGCAAATGGGTACAGATCCAGTCCATTAGCTTAGGACAACTGAAAAACTCAAGGGTTTTGTGAACTAATGCAATAAAATATCATTAAACACTGTAGCATGACAAGACAGACAGAAGGTTTGAGTTGAAAGTCAGGAGAAGTGTTTGAAATGAAGTAAAATGTACAATAGATATGTTTAGGTACATCTGGCTTACATTTGCACTAGGTCGTCAGAGGACCTTAGTGTCTGTGATGTAAATGAATAACAGAGCCCTCAACAATTTAACTGTCATCAGTATAAATGCTTTAACTGGCACAGTAAAGCAAAGTTCTGGGCCTCTTTCTAAATCTCCATAAGCTCCTGGTCTGAATTATAAACAGGGGCTGTATTACCTGAAGATGAAAGCAGCCAGGTCAATTCACTTAAAACCAAAGAATTACCACTGCTAAGCAATGATGATTAGCAATTGTGTTCGGGCTTTTTTATATATCTATTAAACAGACAGATCCATATTCTAGAAGACAAGAAGAGACCAACATCTGAATGGTTGGTCACTTGAAATCTAATGTTTATACAAAGGGGAATGTGCAAGGCACTTCACCATCTTTGGTTAGTTTAGTCAAACATTTTTTGTCTCTTTCAGACAAGATGGTTTCACCTTTATTCTTCGGAACTAGATCAACGGCAGGTCACATTGCTCATTATGGTCTCATCTGCCATGCCAGGATGTTAGGGTGGAAATACTCTGGCAAGAGGAATGGATCTGTTATTATCCCCAACCAGTCCCTCATCACCAGCCCCACAATTTGTCTTGTTTTGACCAGCTCCGTCATCAGTGGTCCCTGTTGAACAGGTTCTGGACTGAGCAAGGTCTCTGTGCAGCCAACCAGTATCGCTGGGGCCTTAGTGGCAGCCTCTTGTGCAGCTGCAGCGTGACACAGATGATGATGCACATTGTCGAGGAATGCCTGCTGACTAGGTTCAGCGGAGGCCTAGAAGAACTGCATCACGCCACTGAAGATGCCATCGCTTGGCTAGACGACTATGCACACTCAAAAAAAAAATGCCAGGGGATGGTGCCCAAAGCAGAGATATCATTCTGCATAAAATAGAGTGGGAAGCAAGGGCACTGTATAAGCTGTATTAAATCCACTATTTGCAAAAAGTTTACCTTTGAGGAAGCATAATCTAGATAGGGCACTTGGTTGGCCTCTGCCACTGACCTGCTGTATGACCTTGGGCAAATCACTTCACCTCTCTGTACTTCCATTTTTTCCTCCCATCTCTTGTCTGTCTTGTCCATTGAGATTGTATGGGACTGTTTCTACCTGTGTATTTATACAGGGCCAAGCACAGTGGGGCCCTGATGTCAGTTGGGGCTTCTACAAATCACTGGAAACATTTTTATTTATTGCATGTATTAATCATAGTCCAGTCACCTGTTTCTTATATTTGTCATTAATGTTAAGGTCAATATTTGCATACAGTAATCTTATATTCAGGGGTGTTGGAACAATTTGTATAGTGGGAGTGCTGAGAGTCATTGAACCAAACTGTGAACCCTGGGTATGATGGAAATCACTTCAAGCCAAGGGGTGCGGCAGCACCCTCAGCACCCCTAGTTCCAGCTCCTATGCTTACATTTCCTACAGACTGGAAGAGACTGATTCTAGTACTCCTAATGCAGATAGAAAACAAATGGCTATTACTGTTTGAAAATGTATGTGTTTTGAAGTAACTGAACCTAGTTTGGTTGAATAAGTAAAGGCATTTAAACTTCAGGAAAATGCAAAAGCAGACTGACGACAGTTAGCAGTGCTATCTTTTTTCCTCTGACGTGGCCAAGTTAGCATATCAACACCAAAACCTAAAGACCTTCTGGGCTCAAGATGAAATTGTTTTTCCTCAACAATTGCATAGGGTGTTCTCTTTTATAATAAATTCCAAACAAATTAATGGATTCCAACATGCATCATCAAATTTATATTTCCTCCTCCACAGAGTCCTACCCCTGCAAGTAATACTTAAAATTCGTCATGAAGCTTTCAAAACAATTTATGCAAACAAACATCAAGCGAAGCTATTTGTATTGGCAGCACATTTCACTTAACAACCTACAACAAGGAACAGATGGTCTGAGCTCTGGAATCAGCTACAAAGAAAACAGTAGGAGCAAGTCCATCAGAAACACTTTTTTCCCTCAATTTTGTGAAGATTACAGACTTGTTCTTGTTTATTTCTTTGATTAGGCTGTTATTTTATGTACTCATGAATCCTTCCCTTGCATATCATGGAACAATTCCACCAGAAGCACATTCCCCAACTGTGTACAGTTTACAGAAGTGCTGCTTTATGAACTGAGCTATCTTTCACTGATCCGGCATTCTGTAAAGTGGCAGGGAAGGAAGCAAAACGACATGCAGATGTTGTACAAGGGATTGACACATTTTTTTGAGGCACACACTTGACAATCCATAGTTGCCTTTATTCCCCTGCCCATCCCTTGGTTTTGCATGTTTAAATATTCATACAGTTGCCACCATTATTCATCACTTACAGCAATTAATGGCATCACAGGATATAGAGTTGCCTTTTTACAGATTTAACTAATTATGAGACAGATTTTGACACCCTTCCAAGAATAGGACTTTATTCTGTACTAAGGATTTACTCAGCATGAGTAAAGGAGGAACAGTGTACAACTCAAGGGCCATATTCCATCTCCCTTCTTCACAATTAGTAGTACCTTAATCTGTAGGTAGCTCCACTGATTTCACTGGGATAACTCAAGGAGTAAAGTATTAGCAAACCTGAATAAGTGTGGCAGAATCAGAACTCTGAGTTTTGTCCCAATTCCTTTTACTAAGACAGATTTACCATCTGTTAAACCCCTTAGCCCCTGTCAATCCCCTTTAAAACCTTACAGAGGGATCATCTTCCCTCAAAATATAGGGGGATCATCTGCCCCAAATATAGTTGATGCATCATGAGGAGGAATATATTGCCCACATAACAAATTTTAGAAAAACATCATGAGGTGATTATGTTGAAAATGGAGAGGAAAAGAATCATAGAAATGTCATGGAAATGAGACAGAGATCATCGGAATTTTTTGATAAATTAAATAACCAGTATTTTTCCATTTTGCTACCAAATAAAAAAGATGGGTGCATGTTCTGTGACACCAGGGGACAGTTCTCAGCTGAACTGATCTTCTTAAAACCCATCCCAGACCTCCAGTGTTTAGACAAGCCTTTTTACTAACACCTTCTTTAATTTAAATTAAACACTCATGAGGAATCTACTATTGGGTATGCTTTCACCACCACTATTGTCACCAAATTCTTATTCTCAGAGACCACCATCCAGGAGCTAACTTGCAGCTGTCGATGACGTTTATGCAACTCTCTCTATCCATCAAGCCAACCATTCATCCACAACCCCCCACTGTCAGAAGTCAGAGGCAAATCAATCCCTGGTTTTGACGCCTCTGGAGTTACACTGGGGATGAATATGGACTATGATGTTTAAAACCCAACAAACATGAAAATCAGTGAATTTGGAACTTTTGACAAGACTCCAGCCACAAGCATGACATCTTGAAATAATAGGTCCTATCAGAAGGCATTAGCCTAGCTAGAGGAAGAGACCAGTACGGAAGGGTTTGGCATTACAAGAACTAAAACCATCTTTAGTTTTGACAGACCAAATTCAAGGATAAAGCAGGCAAAGCTGACAGTTTAAAAGCACCTTTTAACGTCTCAATTGAATAAACTCTATTCCATACAGCGCTATGTAATTCCTGTCTCTCTATGGATCCGCTAATGAGAATGTGAAAACAGATCTGTACTGGGGATAACAGCCAACAAAGCTGTTTTCTTTGGCTGGATCAATGAGCCATGCCTGCTAACCCTCATCTACTGTATATCTATTCGAATACTAAATTATATAATGTAGTATTGCAGAAAGTCTAAAATACCACCCAGAAAAAAAACAAACACACATATTAAAACAACATTTCCCCCATCCATAAAATAATATGTTTTAAACTTTTATTTTGCCCAGAGTGAAATATGACAAGATGCAGTGGCAAAGGCCCATGGGTTCAACTACACCATCTACTTTTAAACTTAGTTTATCCATTACTCATCTGTCTACAGGAAGAAGAAAGGCAAATTCAAACAGATTGATAAAGCTAAACTAATAGTGTGGCTGCAGAGCAGAAGATCTCTCAGGGAAAGCAGCAGGAGCACAGAAATGTGAATAAGCTTTGTCCAATTATGTTCTTATGTTATGTTCTCTCTTCTTTCATTTTTTTTCTAGGTTTAATAGGTTTATTTAGAAAAAACACCAAAAACTCAAAAGTTGATTTTTCAAAATCTGTACCATCACAGTGTAGTTTAAACTAATCAGAAGGTAGGTACAATTCCCTTCAAGTTCATGATCTGACCCCTGTAATGTAATATCCAAACTGAACAGCCAGTTTCAAGTTCACTTCAGATTTCTTCATATTGGGGATTAAGATGAAGCCTTTCCTGAGATTTCATGCTTTAAACAGCTAATGTTATGTGACATCCAAATGCCTTTATATTTTACATTCTAACGTTGCAAACTATTGGCCCCACCATCAAACATACACATACCAGCCCTCAGAGCTTGACAGTCAGGGCCTGATCTAATGCGTACTGAAATCAATGGAAAGATTCTTATTGATTTCAGTGGGTGTGGAGTCAGAGCCTTATTCTGCATACTCTGAACAGTGAAAGAGAAAAGTAGAGCTCGGCAAGAAACAGTTTTCCCATCCTGAGATAATTTTCCACATTTTGAAATATTTTTGGAACAAAATGTAAAAATCTCAAAAATTTTCATGGACTAAAAATCCACTCTGCCCCAGCCCCTTCCCAATTCCATTTGGGTCCATCAGAATGAGCTGAGGGGGAAGTAGATAGAATCTCATTATACCAAAATATAGTGCAACATACCACATTACTGCAGGAAACAGTAATCTTTAGGTTTATACGTGAAAAGACGTCATTGTACTAGGTCCTGTATAAACACAGCACAAAAAGATGGTCCCTGACTAAGAGTTTGTACTAGAATATCACACAGGCAGGATATGTTTTGGGTCCCTGTCCATTTTCTCTTCTCTTTTGCCCTTTGTTAACATGCCCATATTTTGCCACCCACAAATTTTGAATATTGATTTCTTGTTTATGTTGCCCCAGATTAGTTGAACTCATTCCCTGCAAATATCTGTGCAATTGACTCCTTCATGTCATTTGCATTTAAACCAACAAGATGGTAATTTCTCACTTCATTTGCTGTTAATTTGTGTCATTTGTCTGATATTTGCGGCTGCTGCTTTTGTTGGTTCTTTATCATTCACAGCTCTGATATTTGTGGGCACTATGTAGAATTATTGATACATCCAGATGCTAAGTTTGGTGAACAGGCCCTTTTCTAATTTCAATAGCTAATTATGATTTAGTAATGATGAGTGAACAAGAATCTAACTGGGTCAGCCTGTGACAGTTTGGCAAACAGTGGGGTGCTGCTGTCTTGTACAGAAGAATCTAAAATTTTAGGTTCTCTCAAAAACATGTCCAGTCCTCGAGGTTACAGAAATAATCTTACAAATGTGAACTAAGTGTAAACCAGGGCAGTGACATCTGCCTGAGTCTGCAGGCAGCCTGAAACAACATTTCTGAAAGGTTTGAGCTTTCCTTGTCCGTGTGAACGTGGTGGATAACTTTGGGAGCCTAATGCTCATACAGTTTATTTATCAATATTATTAATCCTGTCACTGCTTCTCAAAGCACACAAGAAAGAAGAAGGGCATTGCAATGGGCCTGATTCTCCACTGCATTCTTTCAGTTAGTGGTATTACACTCCTGTTAAAATGATGCAAAGTAGTGGAGAGTATGACCCAGCATGCCAATCTGCACAATTTACTGGGAGTGGTATGCATTGTTTTTGTCTCTCAGGTTGGCAAGGTTTTGTTTGTGGGCACCATTTGGCAGAGTGTTGATTTTTCATGTTTTTAATTTACTCCCTGTGGGTTAACCTCCAGACGTTCGTTTTTTAACAAACATCCAGAAGTTTGGCAGCTTATTAATTATGATGACGATGGTGATGAATATTTATTTATTTGTATTACCATAGCAAGTAGGAGCCCTAGTCCTGGATTGGGACCTCACTGTTCTGGGCATTGTACAAACAACAAAAAAGAGGGGCTTATCTAAATCATATAGAAAATGCTCAGATCTCTGTGGTTTGGAAATCTGGAAGTGCAGAGATACACAAAGAGAAAATTAACCAAACTTTCCTGAAAAGAGGTAACGCTTTCATATGGGTTTGATTTCAGTTTTTGACTAACGTTTGTGGGTTTGCTATTTCTGTGCTATTTCATTTATTGCCGCTCTTATATATGATTTGCAACAAGGAACTTCACAATACTTACAAACTGACAAATTATGGTACAGGATAGTAACCAGCTTTACTGCTCTCTTTCAGGGTTGAATGAAAGTAAATCTAGCTTCTGGTTTTAAATCTGTCTAAACACCAGAGAGCTAAAACCATTCTCAAGAGCAGTTCAAATGCAACCTACCTCTTATTAGGACTCAGATTTCCTACTGTTGAAAAAATGCTGTTTCAGCTGTATTGTGTGGAACAGCAGTAGCACGCAACTGCTGATTAGGTTAACCACAAGGATGCGTTTCCTACGGAGATCGCAGGGGCTATCATCCAAATCCACATTACTTAAATGCTATCCAGATTTGAACTGTTCAACTTTAAGCTGAACCTGGAAACAAGAACAATACAAACTTTAAAATAGCCTTGCTGTTTGTGAACTGTCAAGGGTTGTACATATGCACAATTATTTCAATATTTTTCAACTGTCTGGAATAGGGTGACCAGATGTCCCGATTTTATAGGGACAGTCCCGATTTTTGGTTCTTTTTCTTAGATAGGTTCCTATTACCCCAACCCAGTCCCGATTTTCCACATTTGCTGTCTCATCACCCTAGTCTGGAATAAGCTACACAGCAGGAAAACAGAATATAGTTAATAGGAGAGACTGGGTTGTAAAGGGATTTGGAACTTACACTTTTCAGAGTGGTGGAGGATCTGCAGTGCGCTATGGAGCTTATTATCCAAGCAAAAGTAAAACCTGAACTACCCACTCAAAAGTGCCCTTTGTCAACTTGCTTACCAAATGCATCTGGGGTTGATTTCAAAGGAAAATATTTATATCTTCCCATGACAAGGGATCTAAAGTACTACTGAAGCATCTAAATGATAAAGAGGTGACTCCTGATTATACTTTTCCTCTCCTTGTCTCAGTGCTCTTCCTAGACCAACTCATTCTCTACTTACGATTCCAGGTGAAATGTACTGGTTAATACAGTATGCACTAGTGATAGAATATGCCCATCAGTAACTTAGAAAAGGAACTTGAAGTGGATTCCAGAACTCACATCAAATGAATTCAAGACATGCCCCCTTCCCCTTCTATTTTCAGAAGCAAGATCAATATCCATGGTCTTTGCTGGCCATAGACTAAAATCAGTGGAAGATGGTCTCTTTAGTGAAGTGTAGATCAGCCCTGTCCTTCAGTAATTCCATGCACAAACCCCATGGACATCAAAGTGCAGAAGGACTGCAGGCCCAAGTCCATCTCAGCTAGCTGGCTGGTCTACTGTTGGGAACCACAGGATACAAGGCCGAGTTTTCAACTCTAAGTAACTACTACTGTTCTCTTGATAACTATTTATATTCATTCATAAGGAAACTGTAACCTAGTGTTAAAAGTCATTATATAAATAAATTCAATACACTCCAAGAAACTATTTGATTTTTAAAATGGGATGATTTCTACAGGCCATAAACATAGGTGGAGATTATTCTCTCTTTACTCCAGTCTTACGCTGGTGCAACTTCACTGCAGTCACCAGCTAAGACTAGAGAATGCTGTGATGAATCAGGCCCAAGTATCTGAAAACAGGCATAGGCCTTCCAGAAAACCCTCAGGTGCACATTGAAGAGTGTATACTTCCCTTACCAAGCAAAACCAGATCTGCTGTCCAGGACAAAAGGGGTGAGTGATGGCCGTCTGGAGAGTCCTAGTGGTGTTAGCCTCTCTTAAATCCTTAGATCAAGAGTACAAGGTGAATAACCATGTCCAGCACCATTGTAGGTGCTCAATGGCAGCGGAGAGTTCCTTATGGGTAATCCTTTCCCACTTGTGCACTTACAACCTGGCTCTCATTATGTCCAGGACTACAAAACATAAATCCAGATTGACATGAACCCAGTTCAGTAGACGACAGTAATTTTCACCTTCTCTCTAACTCTTCAAAAATGTCCCAGTAAAGCATTTGAACACTCTCCAGTACACTCCTGACCTACTTATATTCTTAATATGTTAATTTTTGTTTTTATTTCAGAACAAAACCAGCCTTTTAAAGAAAATTTTAACAGATTTCAAAGCAGAAATCCTGCACTCCCCTGAGGCATTAAAAAATGCAAACTGAAGACTTCCCCTGTGTCGAGGTTATTACTTATTTCCTTCCAAAAACAGAAGAAGTGTTGCAACAGTTGTAATGCTCCAGCTCACTGGGCCAAGGATGTGTTTTCTTTCTGCACACTCATTAACCATGGTGTGGAACTCAATAACTGTTCTAATTTCCTACTTTAAATGTTTTTCTTTCCTCCACTTTTCATTTTATGCCTTACCTTTACATAAGAGTATATTCCACCACTTACCTTGAGAGGCTAGTTGCTGTCAAACACAATAAAAGGAAAAGGAAAAGTGTTTGGAATCACAGTACCCTTAGTGTTGAAAATTGCAATTTTATTTCTAGAAATGAATTTAATCATTTAAAGCTTCCTTTGTCAGACCTGGATCAGGAATTGATAGGCTTTGAAGGCTGGCAAATATTTTCATTTGAAACTCTCAAATAAATATTTATGTAAGATATAATAAGGCAATTACTCTATACTTCAAATTAAATACCAGCTGGTTATTAAACCTACTCTGAGAGTTATAGCTGTCTCAGATAGCAATAGTACCTACAATAAATGCTGATTATCTCATGGGTTCAGAGGTTCAAGCCTGGATAAGCATCTAAACTTTGGAATGTTTATCTGAACCTAACCCCCCCAAATTGGTGAGCTCCATCAGTCATTTGTTTTAGCTTCAGAAGTCCTTGGTACTTAATCTGGCTCACAAATTGCTGTGTGAGTGGAGGCACATCACTTCATTTTTCCATGCCTCAGTTGCCTATTCTGCAAAATTCTTCTCTAGTGCACAAAGGACTTACATAATCAGGATCAAATTTACAAAACTTGAAGTCAGATGTCTCCAGGCAAAAAATGTGTATGACAATTATGGGTTCAATTAGCACAATGCTTAAGCTAAGTACCTCACAATCTGTGTGCATGCATGTAGTCCCCTTACCCAATTTACACACATAATCATGCATGCAATCATGGGTCTCAAAAGACTGGGACTCTGAAAACCTAAACTCTTCCCTTCTTTTCCACAGATTCTGTATGTGACACTGGGTCAATCAATCTCTCTATGCCTCAACTTTCTATCTGTAAAATAGAAATAACAATACTACCTGACCTCACAAGAGTGTTGATTGGTCGATGTGAGGTGGTCAGATACCATGGTAAAAAGCACCCTAGGAAAGCCAATAAATAAGTAATCCTGCCTGGGAACAGCATTGGTTCACACGAGCTAATCTCACTAAAAAATAGATTGCCCATTCTCTGTAAGCTCTGGAATTGCATGGCCAAGCATGGTGTCATCCTTCAGTGCCAATGACATTCATTCTAGTCTCCAAGCACAGCAAGCCTACCCCATGATCCCCATAGTCAAAGATAGACATGAACCTGCCACATTTCTCATCCACCCTACCCGCCCCTGCAGCCCCGTTGCCACACACTCAGACTTCTTGAGACTCCATTATTGTGGTTGCTGCTCACCCAGAAAAAATTGTTCCCAATGCAAAGAAACTATATAAGGCCCTAAGCACCCTTTAGGGTTGCACTGGCGCAAAGGGCTCTCTTCATTGGACTCAATTTCATCCCTGGTCAGTACATATATTGATAAATAAATAAATAATTATGACCCCAATGCACTTTTTGTGTCTGTTTTTAAAATCCACCCTGAGGTTATATGTCAGCAGTCTTTGCAAATCCTGTTTGGTTTTTTAAATAATGTATCATATTTGGGTAATTTCATGATCACAGTGGACACTTCAGAGCACATCTAACAGTGGGACGGTGACACTTCACAGGTGAAAAGGTCTTAGTGTGTTCTTTTCCTCTAATAACCATTGACGATGGACCATTATCCCACCATGTTGCATGCCTTGTTGTGTCTTAATGCGCATACTTAACAAGATTAGTTATAAAAGCACAGCACAGTGGCTCCCTAATGAGGTGAGATCATTAATTTTGAAAGTCCCACTTTATCTTTTATTTTTGCAATATCATCACATGCTGCCTTGGCAGAGCATGCAGAATGTAAACTAACAGGGTCGGGAAGATGAGACAAATTTGGTCCTTTGTGAGGTGCTTTATTGATTTTAGAGTATTTATAATATTATTGATATGACGTGTTAAAAGCTATTTTGTATTTTGTATGTAGTGATCACATAACAGCCCAAAATGTCTAAGAGGAAATGGAAAGAAGTGGATTTGTTTGTAATATATTGCAGGGGGTGGGAGGTATGGTCTACAGCCTTTACTCAGTCAAAATTCCCACTAAGTTCCCCCAAGATCTGGCTGATTAATATAACGAGTACATTTTCAAACCAGTCAATTTAAGATTCAGCCAATAATGGTCCCTCATAACCAGGCAGAACCTCACTGAAGTCAAGGGCAGTCAAGCCAGAGCCACCTGCACACACGTACACATGAGTAACTTTAAGCAGAGTAGTGCCACTGCACTCACTGGGACTATTCCTATGTGTGAGGTCAGGATGGAGGCTTCAGAAAGAGAAACGTATGTTTATGTGAATGAATCCATATGTCCTTCCTTTAAACAGGAAAGAAAATACCTTCTTCCTGCTGTTCCTGGAAGAGCAAACAGCAGTGTAGGAGCAGAAAGACACGTTCCCAAACTCTGAGTCAGCACATGGACTCAAGAAGTCAAAGAACAAGGAAACAGATCGGAACTTCCCACAAGCAAGTGACATTGCAACAATGTAACTAGTGACCCAGAAAAGTTACTTAAATTTAAGAGATGCTCACACAACTTCTTTTCATTCGTGAAGTGTCACCAAATGTGGAGAATTTTTACAGTGAGAAGACTATTCTGAAAGAGTAAATTAAATTGTAGAAGCATCAAAAGAAGTTATAACAGAAGCCATGTCCTTACCATTGACAGATGAATGTAATATTTTCCTCTGTTCACCAAGATAATAAAACTGGAAGGGTACAGAGGCCACCAGGCACAAAATTAAGCTAGTATTGTAAGAAAAAGGCAGTGAAGGGGAGTAGCATTTTACTTCACTAAACAACTACTGTTAAAGTGTACCAGCACATATCCTCTAAAGAAACAATGCACCTATAATTATGTTAAATACAGTAAGTATTAATTATATCATTATTAGCAATCAAAAATTTAATTTTCTTCTGTCACTTCTTGATATCTTAACTAAAGGCATATTTGCAATACTATTATAACAAGTTACAGTTATAGAAAGGGAACCACACTGCAATAATTCAGAAACATGTACACTTTCATATGAATATATCATGCCTAACTAATGAGATTGCTCATTTCATAACTTCAGTTCCATTTTTATTATTTCATAAAACTGGAAGTCCTTATCCATTTTATGAAAAACACCAAACCTTTGTGAAATTCATTAAATAAGCATAAAAAATTCATTAAACAAGTGAATTGCATTCATGGCTGCTTTGATGCAAATGCCCTTTAAGCAATGTAAAACTCCATATTGATTTAACCTTTCATGTTCTGATATTTCCATGCGGATATATATATAAAAAAATCTTTATTCAAGGAATGAAATTAAGTGCCGATCCCTTGATCTCGAGCCAGTGTGAGGTAGATTGGTCAATTTAAATAGTCACTGCTGATCAGCAAACAGCTGAGTTTGTATTAAAGCAGAGCAGCAATAAGTTTTATGTAGCATTGCTGACAACTTAAAAAAATATGTATCTCCGGCCAATCAATATGATCCCTGGAATCTATTCTGTGGTCAACCATACATGGTTCATTTCCACTAAGCTAAATTATAGTGAGGCCATGCTCAGGCAAAGTGTAAGGGAGCAAAGAAACCTTCCCATCTAGGTGCCCCAGTAGGATTTAGTGATCTTGCATTTCCTGAATTCCCATGCACTGCTCCAAGCGAGTGCTGACAGTGGAGTTAGCCTACTCAGGAAGCAGGATGGGAGTGAAGGCAAAGCCTTACCCATATTCCTTTCTGCACCAGCCAGCACAGCTGACCGACTTAACCCACCCTGGCACTGCAGGAACCTCTGCTGGGATGAAGCACCTCAACACTTCCGCTGCCATGGGCCTGCGGCTTTGCCGCTGCTATCTAGCCTTCTGCATTTAAAACTCCATTGCAACCACTATCATCCTCCATACTTACTACTTAACCAGAATATGATGAGATCAGTCAACTTAGCAATTAGGCATGAGAAGTCATGTTCTATATGCACTTCAAATACCTTACCCAGAAAGATAGTTAACATGAAAAAGAAAATTACCTATAACAAATAAATGTGGCTCGCACCTGAGCTTTGTATCTGATTCAATACTGGGATTCTCGCTGGCTAATACTGATGTTCCAGGCACTCTTATGTAAGAGAACAACTTATACATCAAGATTTTAATAACATTCTTCTTGTTTGAATGGAGCAGACTGCAAGTAAAGGCGAGAGGGCTCCCATTGGACATGAGAAGCACCATGATCATGAGGTTCATTTTAAGCCTCATGCCATGAGAAACCAAGTCTCTGATGACCCATAACCCCATGGGTGCCATTCACATAGATGCCAACTAGCCAGCTGCCAAAGTACAGTTTTAATCTAAGCTTGAGAGTAGTCCCAGCAAAGTGGCATGACACCAATGGGACTGTAAGGATGCTGCAAAGTTAGGTACCTTGCTGACCTGGGGCCTAAGTCAGGAAGATATGAGAGATGAACATTGCCCTCACATAGACCCCTTCAAAAAAACTAATTTTTCAGGTGGTTCACTATTTGCATCAACATGCTGCAGTGTAGTGGAATTCATTCTTTTTAATATGATCAGTGGTTTGTTGTTATTGTATTTTCCATCTGGTGGCTGTATCTGAGAAAGCATAGTCTAGCGATAAAATTGTATATACACTGCAGAAGCAGAAAGTCAAGTGTCAGTCCCATGCTATCGATTTGTTCCTCCTTCTATGATCTGGAGTCCCTTGCACCGCTGGTCACCACCACTTTATGCAGTACCAGTTTCCTGCCTGTGCCACCCACTCCCAAGACCAGGAAACATGCATCAATACCTGCTAGCCTTCTATGTGCCTCCCGGTCTGTGTCCTTCTTGGACCTTCATCTCCTCCTCAGATACCTCCTTCCCAGACTCCTGTCTCACCATATTTCTCTGACTCTCCACCTACCCTGACTCATCAGCTGGAATCAGAAGGAGCTCAGTTTATATTTCTAAGCATTTAAACTATAAAATGATAATCTTTACACATTAAAAATAACTCTAACACTCCTATTCCATCCCCAGAATATGCAAAACACCCTTCTTGTCAGCAAGACCAGCCAAACAAAACAAATCTGGAGTTTCTAGGACAAGCAAGGAGTTCAAAAAAGCATTCAAGTAGATTTTAGAAAAGAGAAGGCAACATTTTTCAAAAAATCATCATTTAAAACACTCTTGTCTGATTTTTACCAAATGTCACAGAAAAAATACCTGGGAAGAGAGGCAGCAGGCAAAATTTCCGGAAGATGAGATTATTTCAGAGGTAGATAAAGGGAGCATTGAAAATTGGTTTTACAAAGGACTTTCTTCATGGGGGGGCATATTTTATCAGCAAGCTGGCAGCAGGGAAATGAAAGGAGTGAATGAATAGATGAAAAAAGTTTTTTGTTTATTTCCCTCCCTCCCAGCTTGTTGATAAAATATGCTTCCAATGAAGGACGTCTTTGATTGAACAAGCCCAAAACAGTACTTGAAGGCATTTAACTTAACCATTATTAGATTTTAGTTTAGGTCTCCCTTGATACTGTGGGCCAACGATAAGGCCGTAAGGTACCTCAGAGATACTTAAGTATAGATGGCCTTCAGAGACTACCTTTTCACCCAAGGCAAGATTTAAAAAGTAGCGTTGTGATAATTAAAAAAAAAAATCCTTTGGAGCTTTTTTCACGATTACTAATTTAACAGACAGAAATTCAACATGTTTTATTGATAGTTCTAATCGTAAATTTGCCTTCCGTACACATGGCTGCCGATGCCTAAAATAAGATGTGCGAGAACACATAATCTTGTGCCTAAGGCTTTTCAGGATAATACGCAAAGAATCCTTGTGACAATTCAGCCAAGATGTATTTAATGGAGAGCTGCTCCACAAAGGCACCTCCTTGAGATTTTGGCTCTAAAGAGGAGTCTTTTTTTTTCTTGTGCATTGCTATCAGCTTCACCATTCAAGCAGTTATAAACTTGCAGCAGTTTTCATTTTTTCTGATTTGTTCACAAATCAAGTTATCATTAAAAATAAATCCTCTAATATAAGAACAATGGATTTTTCAACTTTACTTTCTGCCTGGAATTGGAGGATAACATACAGCATACAGAGCATTCCTGTCTTACAAGAATGTCTGAGATTTCAAACAATGTGTTCATCCTGAATTGAGATGAAGTGTCAGAATATCAACTATTTTCACAGCCAGAAATAAAAAGTTGGATTGAGTCAATCAAAATATTTCATTTTGATCATTTCAAACTCTTATTTCGATGTCATTTTTTTTTTACATTTTTTACTATAAATTAACTTAAATTTCTAAACAAAAAGTCATTTCAAACTGAAAAAAATGGGATTTCATTTAAAAAATGTCAAAATGAGGGGTTACGGAATAACAGTTTGAAATGATCAGAATGAAACATTTTGATTGACTCAATCCAACTTTTTATTTCTGGCTGTGAAAATAGTTGATATTCTGACACTTCATCTCAATTCAGGATTGAACACATTGTTTGAAATCTCAGACATTCTTGTAAGACAGGAATGCTCTGTATGCTGTATGTTATCCAAAAATTGTTCAAAATGGGAAATCCATTGAAAACAAACTTTTTGATTTTGATTAATTACCATTTTTTTACCAAAAAAAAAATTGTAGTCAGAAAATTCCTGACCAGTTCTAATATTGAGAGTTTGCAGCCACAAAAATAGTTCATCCTGCACCACTCATTTTGAATGATATTTGTAGGAAAGAGTCACAGAAGTTATTTTTGTATAAAGAAGGATTACTGTCAAATACTACGCCAGGGTAAATGAATCAAGCACACTGCATAGTAAAAAATCAGTGGGTTGAAGTGAATGGAATTACACGAATGTATACCAGCTGTGGACCTGACCTAGAATCATTAAAAGCTGCATACAATAATCTCAATGTGAATATCATATTATAATTAAACATATGTGTTTTCTCTGTCAAATAGTAAATATGTAATGGATGCCAACAAGCATTCTTCACTAATGCAAATAACTGCATCATCCTGTTTTTCTCTTTTGTATATGGTCCTTATCAGATCTCCTATCAGTGTAGAATCGATTGCAGCTGCAAAAAATTGATTTTGTTTAATATTTGTAAATGTAGTTTTATGCATTCTTCCGCTATGTTATAGACTAATAGATATGTTTCTATTTAAATAAATTTCACTTGTGAAGAAAATTAGTTTGGTTTTGCTAGAGCATCTAGTTAGTGTTACACTGTGCTAGAAACTTGTTATCTTTTGCTACTATATCATGTGCAATTTTCATGTTCAAAGGCTAGTTAAATTATTTACACTATACTTCATATACCATGTACAACACTTGCCTTGACAAGAAGAACAACAGCAACTATGAAGTCAGTCCCCTTCAAAATAATAATATTTAATGCCATTCTTTGCAAAGAATGGCTCGAAACTCCAGATCTAAGTCCCCAGGGATGTGGGAAAACTTGGACTTGAATTGAGTTCTGGGTCTGAACTTCTGAGCCTCAGTGCACGTATAATTCTTTGGAACATTACTCATTAGTTATAGGATAGTTTAATGCACTGAGTATCACAATGCAATACAGTGAGCAGGTTTCTACTACAAATGCACTGCAAATTGTAAGCATCTGTAAGACTATAACACTGTATTATAATCTAAAGCCTGTATTACAGAATATTATGCTCTTGGAAGCTTTGTACCACATTGTACCATAACACTGTTCTGCAGAAGCCTCTTTTTCAGGTGCAGAAAGCAGCTTGCCTTCCATGCTCATAGGCCTGTCTTGTGAAACTGCCAACTAGTAACAGTTATGGTGATATGGACAGTAAGAGAAGTTTTTACACCTGTCCACAAGGTATGTGATTGAGGTTACCAAGTCATTTCATACAAGCTACTGAACATCTTTCAGGTAATGATGACTTTTGGTCAATAATAACTTAGTTCCAGGATTTGAAAGAGTAGCCTGCAGATTAAAGACTCTGTATCCTATTGACTATCCATTAAACCATCTAATCTGCACATTTACTCTTTCTCTATTCTGAAGTTTTGAGAAATGTATCTTTATTGTTAAAAGTTCAGGATTGTTTAACAGAATAAAGGTCTTTTCTCCTAAACCATAACTCAAACCTCAGGTTTGGAAGCATATAATTTATTCTTACTTAGCAACAGGGATCACTGTTTGATGTTTTACCACAGTATTATGATAACTTTATATCGTACAACATCTTCCGCCTAAATTCCAAAGCGCTTTACAAACTGATTGACACACTGTATATATAAGAACCCCCTCACTCACTACTAAACTACATCTATCTCCAATTTCACAGCTATTTAATACTGCACAGCAACACTATAAAAAATAGAAAGTCAACTAACTGAAACTGCAAGGTGGGTGATTAGCTGGACAATTATCTGATTTAAAATACGGCTAATACACCAAGACTAACGCTGCTATCTTGTGAAAAGTACCGTGGGATGTTTCAATAGCGAGCAAGTCCTTACCTTCACTTCTCATTGCAAACATGGGAACATCAGCAGTACAGGGCACTCTAGTCTAGTGCCAGGACATGTTTTCAGTACTGATTCAAAAAGAAGAGTGCCATCTACTACATCAATACTACCATTTCTTGGTGTATATTGGTTAATATTGAAGGTGTGCCACTAAAGTCTTGACCGTGTCAGGCTGTCTGGAGTGGCTCATGACCATGACTGCCAACCTCAGGGAAAGCTGTTAAGACACAGGGCAAAAACCCAAACTGGTTGTGGGGTGGATAATTAGCTTTCAGCAACCAAGTATCAAATGTAAATCCTCAAACATTACAACAGCCTTAACATGGAGTCACAGACAGTCCTCGTGGGTACTCCAGTCCATCTTGCCATCTAGGCAAGCCTGCCTTTGTAACAGATGGTCCCTTACACCAAAAATCACAACAGGTTAATCCCTGTCCCAAAGGACCAATCACTTACCCCAGGTCAATTTCACCTTAGGCCTCTTAGCAAAGACAATGCTTGTGACCAATCCTACAATAAACTAACTAAAGATTAGCTGAGAAAAAAGACATGAGAGTTATTTACAAAATTATAGCTGGTAAACGTACATACACAAATGAGTAACAGTCTTAAGTTTCAAAAGATAAGCGGGGCTGTTGTAACATGCAAACTCTCTATGTCCTTTAAGGCAGTGCTTCTAGAAGTCAGCCGCTGCTTGTTCAGGGAAAGCCCAGGCCAGTGGGAGCTGCAGGAAGCGGCGGTCAATACGTCCCTCGGCCCACACCGCTTCCAGCAGCTCCCATTGGCCCAGAGCAGCAAACTGCAGCTAGTGGGAGCCATGATCAGCTGAACATGCAGATGCAGCAGGTAAACAAACTGGCCCAGGTCGCCAGGGGCTTTCCCTGCACAAGCAGCGGCCCGACTTTGAGAAGCACTGTTTTAAGGCTAAGCTAAGCTAAGCAGCTTGGAGATCCCTTGCTTAAGCTTGCCCCCTCCAAATTTCAGACAACCTCGTGATACAGTTCCTTCTGCTCAGGCATTTTTATTCCCTTCCCTCAGCATTCAAACTGGTGGAATAAGTATCAGTGCCTGTTTCTATTTCATGGATGGGAGTGGAGGTGTGGGGGGCACAAAGTCTTTCTCCTGTGATATTTCACGATGGTTCATTTGGTTTTAATGGGCCTTCTGGTGTGTCGGACTAGCACTTTACATTAATTAATGCTTCTTGGGTGAGCTACACAGTTACAGTTACCATGCAAAGACTCAATATAACTTTTTACCATGGGATACAGCTGTTATAACCGAGATCAATACATGCAGCATCCTACAAGTGTTTCATGAAGTCTAAACATTGAGCACATTCTTATCAACTTAACATCTGCTTTAACAGTGCTAACACATAGGTGAGCTAGACTGGTTTCTGGCTATGATATGTCAGTGTTCAGTGAGGCCTGGGGCCTTGGCATGACCTGGAACCTCATCTACTGGCATCACAGATCAGATAATCTCTGACAAGATTACAGCTCCAAGTATATTAACAGTATTGCCACAATAGTCACAAACACAGATGTTTGCACATTCTTTTAACCTTATTCAAAGTTATCATTATATATGATTTGTATTATGGAACTGTCTAGTGTCACCAATCAACTATCAGGGTCCCTTTGGGCTCAGTACTGTACAGTCACACAGTATAAAGACCATCACCACTCTTAGGAGTTCCCATTCCGGGTTATATCACATCCTTTGTCTTTTACTTCACTAAAAGCTGTCATTGCTATTTATATATTCACTAGAGAAAAACATGTTCTAGAATGAGCTGCTTTGGGGTGAAACAAGAGCAAATTGGTCATATTTCACATCATTTGAGGTAGGTGGACTCTGATGCTTGCAAATGCTTTATTAATATATTCATGTTAGGTTATTGTGTTCAGTTCACCCTTTTAATGTCTGCAGCCCCAATTCAGAGCGGTGCTTAAGTACATGTCTAACATTACACAGGTGAGTAATTCCTCCAATGCAATTACTTGCATGCCGCCAATTAGACAGATGCTTAAGCACTTTGCTGAATTGCTGTATGTTCTGGTACACATCTTCCTTTTCAGCCCTTATTATTACACTGGTCTAGTGAATTGATTCATAGACTTTGAGAAATAATTTTAAAAATCACCAGTCGGATCAAATTTCATAGCCTCAGCACAGATCAGCAAGTTCTGAGACCTCATTACCACTTTGTTCCATATACCAATAGATGTGGGCAACTAAACTAATTTTCCACTACTGAGGAATATGACCAATGCAGTTCTTAGTGGTATTTTAGCTCTGGCCATGCCATATTTTTATTTGCATGCCATTCTAATAGCAGAAAAAAATTATATCAGATTTAGGACATATATGATGATCTAACTATTGGGTATAAAGTAAATTCATTCCAATTATATAAATGGGTAAATTAAGAAATGAGTTATTTAAAGTACAAAGAGGTTATAATGTAGCCACAAACACACAAACAACATCACAGAAATTCTTCAATTTCATTTCTTGCCTTGTGTGCTCATTGATGTGCCATATGTTGTTGCAAGTGCTATGAAAATATCATAAGAAGATCATAATTATAAGGTTTGTTGAATTATAGAGTAAAGAAAGAAGCCACTTATTTATATTTAAATACGTACACTGGTAATTGAAATGTCACACGCTTCTCTGTTCTTGACTCCAGAAAAATATTTATCTACCAGCAGTTTGATGTGCTTTTCAACAATGGGCTGGATTCATGAAAGGGAGTTGCTATTTACATGAATCTCGCTTTTATTTTTTTTCTTCTGATTTATGAATTCATATGGTGTCTCATAAAGTGCTCAGGGCCCAGTAATAAATGTACAGTGATGACGAGTTTATGATGATACAAATAGCATCACTACTAAATGGGTACTCAGCAGTTCTTGGACCACATCTATAGGAGAATGTTACACCAGTTTAACTAAATCAATTTTAAATTGACTTAGTTAAACTGATGCAAACCCTTCTTGTAGGTGCACTTAAACTGGTTTAACTCTTGCTTTAATACGTTACCAACATAAATCAAACTGATTTAAACAAGGTTAAACCAGTTTAGGTACATCTACATAAGGGTTTTGAATTGGCCTAAATTGATTTAAACTAATGTCACTCTTGTCTTATAGACAAGGCCTTGCGGGTAGCATTCATCCACACTTGCCTATAAGAAAGACACTCATCTAGCCCTCATTTGAAACTATACATAGTCCTCAGTCCTGCAACAATACAGACAAAACCCTATATAGCATATAGCCCCACTGAAGTTAATGAAACTGTGAGCAAGTGGAAGGGTCCTCCCACATGAAGCTCATTGCAGGATTGAGGCCTGAAGTTTGACATCGTTTTTTCCTTACATTGACCTGCACAAGAAGTTTCTGTGGGGCTTAGTTCAACCTAGCAAGCTTGTTTTTACTTTAAAATGATAGCATTTTAACTTATTGTTTTATCATCCTAAAGATACAGCCAAATATTATTTAAGTGGTGAAATGCAAGGTGAAAAAAAATCCTGTCAGGGCAAGTGGACTTCTGTTGGCCAATAGTTGGAAGACAATTGGGCCAGTTGCTTATAGGCCAGCCTCTTACAGCACTGTATGAAAGGTTGGACTGCATGGGAATCAGGACCAAATGATTTCCGTGTGTGACTTAGTGTCTCTGTGGGGTACTACTTGGATTACATGCATCTGTGGAAGCACATGCCTTGTAATGAATAGTGAATGCTGAGGCTCTGCTTAGGTTTGCTCCAGGGTTTTTTAGCCTTAAAACAATTTTTGTTGTGTTTTGATGGGGATATTTCTATCAGCAGAGATTAGTGCTATTGAAACTCCAAGGTGGTTAAATATTAGTGTAGAGACAATTCTGCTTGTAGTGATTTAAAGTTCTGTATATTTAATATTTGCTGGTAAAGGGAACTACCAAACATTTGGTATAATTGACCTTTACTTATCTGTAGAAGGGATTTCTCTGGAGAAAAGCCCCATTGCTGTTGTAGCACAGTTGGGGCTAGGATTTCCCTGAGGATGGGGTCTCTCTTATATTAGGGGCTGGAAGAATGGTTCCACCTATAGGAAGGCCAAAGACCCGCCCCCTCCCCCGTCCCCAATGGCTGGAACTATAAAAAGGGTCAGGGGGAGACTTGCAAGAGCATAGGGTAGAATAAGGATACTCAAAGGAGAAAAGCTTAAGATAAGAGGGAAGATCTTCTCATGGATCAATAACTGGTTAAAAGACAGGAAACAAAAAGGTAGGAATATGTGTTCAGTTTTCAGAATGGAGAGCGGTAAATAGTGATGATACCAGAAATCTGTACTGGGACCAGTCCTATTCAACATATTCGTACATGATCTGGAAAAGAGGGTAAACAGTGAGGTGATAAAGTTTGCAGGTGATACAAAATTACTCAAGATAGTGAAATCCAAAGCAGACTGCGAAGTTACAGAGCGATCTCACAAAACTGGGTGACTGGGCAACAAAATAGTAGATGACATTCAACGTTGATAAATGCAAAGTAATGCACATTGGAAAACATAATCTCAACTACACATACAAAATGATTGAATCTAAATTAGCTGTTACGCTCAAGAATGATTCCAATCTCTCTTTCATAGGGACCATTGTGATCATCTCGTCTGATCTCCTGCGCGTTGAAGGCCACAGAACTTCACCTACCCACTCCTGTAATAGACCCCTAACCTCTAGTTCAGTTACTGAAGTCCTCAAATCATGATTTAAAGACTTCAAGTTATTGAGAATCTACCATTTACACTAGCTTTCCTTGCTGATCTATCTCATATTCAATTCCTTGTAGGATTTCTGCTTTCTCTTAATAACCTGTTTGAGATGTTTGCTCATCCAGTTTGGTCTGCAACCCTTCCATACAGTTTTTCCCCTTGCTTGGGATTCAGGCTTCAAATACTTCAAGTCAAAGTTGCAGAAACTAATTCCAAGCCTCCTCCACATTCAGATCCTTGAGTTCTTCAGTCCAGTCCACTTCCCTAACTAATTCCCTAAATTTTTTAAAAAGTTTGCCCTTTTGAAATCAAGGACCTTAATTGCAGACCTTTTTTTGTTTATTCTTCCATTTAGTTTAAACTGAATTAGTTCATGATCACTCAAATCAAGGTTGTCCCCTACAACCAGTTCTTCAACAAGGCCCTCAGTGCTCACCAACACTAAATCTAAAATGCCATCATCTCTTGTTGGTTTGATAACTATTTGGTGAAGAAATCTGTCAGTTATCTCAACCAGGAAAAGCTGGGCCCTATCATTATTAGTAGCACTTGTCCTCCAATCTATATGTGGGAAATTAAAGTTTCCCAAAATCACACAATTCCCAGAAGTATTTATTTCATTAAAATATTAAAGTCTCGATCCATATCCAGATTGGATCCTCAGGGTCTGTAGCACACCCCAAGCACTATCCCAGGGCAGCTTCCAGTACCTTTCTTCCCCCAAGTGATTTTGCCTCAGATAAACTCTCTTTTATCCATTTCATCACTTCTAACTTCTTTATAGTTTACCTCATCATGAATATACCATGCTACTTTACCACCTTTACCTTTATTTGTCTCTTTCCCAATGTCATATCCTTCAAAACCTGTACTCCAGCTATTCCACTATGTTTCTGTTATCTCTGTAATATCTGGTTTCACTTCTGCACCAATAGTTCTAGTTCCTCAATTTTGTTACCCAGTCTCCTTGCATTCGTGTACAGACATCTTAGTTGTTTCTGGTTGGCTTCTCCCAGATTCCTCACCCAATTAGGTACAGTCATTCTACTGCCAAGTATCACCTACCTGACCATTAGTGTAATTGCTATTGTGGATAGTTCTCTGAAAACATCCGCTCAATGTGCAGCATCAGCCAAAAAGGCAAACAAAATATTAGGAACCATTAGGAAAGGACTAGATAATAAAAACAGAAAATATCATAATGCCATTATATAAATCCATGGTACACTCACACCTTGTATGCTGTGTGCAGTTCTGGTCACTTCATCTCAAAAAAGTTATATTAGAAATGAAAAAGGTACAGTGAAGGGCAACATAAAGATTAAGGATATGGAACAATTTCTATAGAAGGAGAGATTAAAAAGACAGACTATCCGCTTGAAAGAGATGACTCGGGGGGATATGATAGAGGTCTATAAAATCATGAATAGGGCGGGGAAAGCAAATAAGGAAGTGCTATTTACCTCTTCACATGACACAAGAAGCAAGGTTTACTCAACGAAATGAATAGGCAGCAGGTTTAAAACAAACAAAAGGAAGTACTTCTTCACACAACACAGTCTACCTGTGGAACTAGTTGCTAGGGGATGTTGTGAAGGTCAAAAGTATAACTGGGAATAAAAAAAGAATTAGATAGGTTCATGGAGAATAGGTCCATCGATGGCTATTAGATAAGAAGGTCAGTAATGCAACCCCCATGCACTGGAAATCCCTAGGCCTCTGACTGCCAGATGCTGGGACAACAGGGAATGAATCTTTGTTCTGTTCATTCCTTTTGAAGCATCTGGCTTTGGCCACTTTCAGAAGACATCTAATGGGCTGGATGAACCATTGGTCTGACCCAGTATGGCCATTAGTATGTAGTAAAATTCTCATTGGCTTAAATGGAAGCAGCATTAGGCCAATGCTGAGCACTTTGGAAAAATCTTATCCTAGAAGTTTCCTTACAATTACTGCTGACCCCTGTGACATGGGCAGCTTCCTGCTGTCTATGCATGGGAATCTCTCACTGAAGTCAATGGAAGGATTGTATAAACAAGCTGAGGCTTGCTTGACTATTGATGGATCTGGTAAGCAAACTGGATATTATACTAAAACTATTGAAAGATTCCAAGTCAGAAAGACTTTCAGAAGCAAGTGTTTATCAAGAAAGGAAGAACTACCATGATAGTCATCTCCAAACAATATATGACATATTCAGTAGTTACATTAAATACTTGTACTAATATACTATTTAAAAAGATATTATGTGAAGGCCCCATGCCAGCTATCAGATAGATGAGGTTCTTCCATTCCATCAGTGAGTAATGCATCAGATACATTTCTGGATACCAGATCACTTCATATTGGGTGCTATTACTTGTATTACTATTATTACTATCTATTACTTGGCTCCACCCTCTTCCCCCCACTTTTTGTGTTCCACTGGACTGTCCAGGTCCAGTTCAAACAGAGAGCAGCATTGCTGAAATAAATGGAAAGCAGCTATTGCTGCAGGACCAAACATTTTGTCTGACCAGAAACAGAAAGCCCAAGAAAGATCATGAGACGATTTGTTTCTGTGATATTTTCAGGCTATTTTACAGACCGAAGCTGCAATGATCTCTGCCAGGCATAGGGGGTCTTCCTGGGTGGAGCTCATTGCAAGATCAAGGCTTTAGGTATTTATCCAGACCCAACTTCTACACATTTTCTTGTCTCTCTGACACTGATTGCCTTAACATTGTTTTTGTTCTGATGTTTGCCTTACCCTTCCATCCCTGTTTCAATAATTAGCCCCTACTAGCCAACCTGGTTAAAGAGTATTCTCTGAATATATTATGCAGTGATCTTTGCATTATTTGCATTAACCCAGCATCTAAATGCAGTATTTGACCATATCTATAACTAATTCAATACTATTCACTGATTAATTCAGTCAATGTACAGCTGCAAATTTCATTAAATAAATTTAATATATGTTTTTCCCTTGTATACACTATTCTCAGTCACCTGCTTTCCGACTGTACTCCCCAAATCATTATTTTCTTTTCTCATTAGTTTGTAATAGCATTAAAAAAAAACATTGAAAGGAAAGAAAACATGGAGGGTTTGAAGAGTTGCTGAAAGTTGGTGATGTTTCACCATTAAATGTTTAGGGAAAAAATACTTTTTTTTGCCAACATAAATATAACTCTCTACAATGAAACATATCAGATTAGTGAAAAGGATTTTGTTAGGCAGTTACATTTACTCTAGAATTATATTGGTTTAACTGTGGGAGTGTATATTGCAGCATCAAGATGGAAAGACCCAGATCACATAGCTATAATAGTGCCTCTTAAGCAATGGGTCAGTAAACAGCATAATGAAATGTGACAGTAACTTCATTTGTAAAATATACAATAGCGCTATTTGGGCAAAAGTGTTAATAGAAAGGTCAATATTTGCATAATTGCATTGACTTTAAGGATGTCGTTCACAATTGACCTTACAATGACTCTCATTGATGTAAGTCACAATTGGCCATGCTGTTATGACAATGTGATGTGCTGACCTGAGCTGCAGTTAACAGTCATGCTGATTCGGAAACCCAAATTCAACTTTCTTGGACTGAGACAGATCATGGATTTGTGATACTGGACATTGAGGGGGGAGAGGGAATAATATGGTATATGATATAAACTCAATCATATATTTTCCATAGCTATTTTTTTCCACAGACCTTCTAAGTAACCCCAATTTCCACATTATTTCCCCCTAACTCTCAAAGACTTTTATCAAGGCCCAGAAAGATTAATAGGTACCCTGCCTCATAGATGCTGGGAGCAGACAGGAGAGGAGGGCAATGGTGATGGCATGAGAAGGATGAATGACGAATTGCATTGGAACTTCTACCAAAGGAAGGTCTCCTCTTCTACGCTACAGGGGCATTCTTATGGCAACTTGCTTGGACCATCATTCTAGGATTTACTGACATATTTAGAGATGGTGATATTTATAAGCTTTGGACCCTGACGTTAGCACATGACAACATCCATTCGTTTTAGATGGAGTTGATTGTGCCTAGGCTTGGTGTAGTGTTTGGGCCTTTGAGATGCAGTATTTTTATTCAATAAAATGTGTTCACTTCAAAATCAGTTCAGTACTGACTTTCAAATGTTCACATATTTATGTAGGTGGGTTTTTTGGGAGCTGAAGGGATCAGGGTGACAAAAAGAGGCAATAGTCTCCACTACAGCACTGAACCATTTCACCTATTTTTATGTGGTCATTTGGGATATATTAAAAAGCACATTCTACTCTATTGCAGCCAATGGGTACTCTGTGTGTGGAAGAAAGGAAAATGTGCCCCTTACAGTTATACATTGAAAGACAATATCGAGTTTTTTGGGGTTTTTTTTTTTTGTAAGAATCATTGTATCCTAAAGGTAGGAATTCACTGAAGAATTTAGTAAGACTATTTCCTATCCACACCTCACACAATAGTAGCTGAGTCCAGCTGGGAGGTTATCCCATCTTTTGGGGAGGTTATTAGTCGCATCACTCACTAGAGACTAATTTCCGCAATAGCATTGCTGTCAGTTATTCTTTCAGCACAGGCCAAAAGGATTAGAACATGAACAACGTGGACAAAATTGCATGTGTATGAAGGACCAATTAGATGCATGTGGGTGCAGAGGTGTGTGGGGAAACATTTTTATTGGAAAGCATTGTAACAAACTAAATGAAAAGGGATGAGCAGCACAAAAATAGTGCAAGGAATTTGGACAGAGGTTATACCAGTGTTGCTGAATGTCTTGCGTATACTGATTTATACAGTTTCATGAATGGCTTTGCATTCTCGAAGCCACATTGGCTGTCCACAGTCATATGAAGAATGAATCTTCCTTCTTCACTTAGGGCTTGGTCTGTGACATGCTGAATGTTCTCAATGGCCATTAGCTGCAGTGGGATCTAAGAGCACACTTCCCCCACAAGATCCATCCCAGTTGTGATACACTTACTAAGTATTGGCCCGCCTTATAAAGAAGGATTTTTAAATATCAAAGTGAGGCATCCTAAGTTCATATAAAAATGAAGATGGCTACATCAGAGCCTTTTGTGTGTCTCGGCAGCACTATTTACTATAATGATTAGGAATATTATTCCTAGGACTAAGCCAAAAAACTCATTTAATGTCTTGAGTGTAAACCTCTCCGGTTAAATCTGATTTCAATCAGAATTCTTTATTCATCAACTGTCCCAAAAATTAGCCGTTGCAGCTCCGTACCACTCTAACATCTAGTATGATATATATCATCATTGAATAGTGCTCTTTTCTCTGTATCCATCACATCTAGACACCTGATTCTCATACAAGTGAGTATAAGGAAATGGACATCCAAGCTGCATCTGCTAGCCCATGTTAAATCATTCTGGTTGCCATAAAAGCCATTTCTAGTCTTTTTTATGGATTAAATCCCAAACATTTTCCTTGGTCCTGCTTTCCTTACACAACAAAGCCACAACTGGCAATTCAATTCAATTTATTCCTGAGTAAGGATAGACTAAAAATGGAATGAGAAGTTCAGGATTTGGCCCATTTGTTTTAAAAGCAGCGGTTTAACTCTTCATTACAACCCTTTCTCCCCATCTAACCACACAAAGGAAATTGCTTCTGCATTATTTTGCCCAGGGTTTTTTTAACCTAATTAACCAATAAAATAAAAATCCCATTCCTAACTATAATTCTGTTAAATGCACTGTTGGTGCTAAATGTTTCCTCTTCTGCAGTATGCAAGGGAAAATCTGTGTGATTATATAGCCTGTGAATGATATGGTGATACTGGAAAAACATACAGGCCCCAAAGTGAGACTACCTTAATTTTAAAAGTCCTGCCAATTTAGGTTGTGAGTGATAATGATCCAATTAGGCTGCATCCTAATCTCCATTGGTGAACACCACATATCCATCACATTATTTGATATAATTCACAGTCTTGTCTCAAGGGAGGCTCTGAATAGCTAGGATGCTAGGTTACAGGCGAGGTGCCTTGCTAAGGCTGTGAATGAAGTCTGCTTGAACTGTGCTTATTAGTCCCTCACTTTCAGGACCATTAATATGTCACTCACACACTTTTCATTAAAATGTCTAAAAGTCTGTCTCAAAAATGCAAACTATGGTCCTTAGAGCCAATACTACCCCTTGTTCAGTCAGGATAAGCTTGTGCTCTCCACTTCCGTGTGGCCCTCAGCCTTAGAGAATAAAGAATAAATAAAAAAGAAACTGTTCCACTAATTATCCAAACAGCTTGGCCAGATGCACAGTTGTACATGCTACAGGATCCTGTGAACCTTGCCTGCTCATTAAGGTCCTGTGGAATGAGTATGTTGATAGACAAATTCCACCAACCTTTACAAATACCAAATTTTCCTCTATGTGAATTTCAGTGTTTGTGAAAGGCCCCAGATTCTAAGCCCTGGGTTCTGAAGCCTTTATAGAATAGACAGTGGGAGTGTAATCTTCTCCACTGGGCCTGTCTGCAATGAAGGTTATATCACGTTAGAACATGTGTTAACTAGTACAGTGTTCAATATGACTTAGCACTCAGCATACGCAAGTTATGTCAGATTTAACATCACATGAGCTGGTTGTGGAGGCCCCTAGGACTAACTACAGACAAGCTAACATAGCATTAAACACAACAATTCCTATCTACCTTTGGACTCAAAGGCATTGAGTCCCATTGATTTCAATAGGGTCAGGATTTCATCCTGAGTGTTCAACATCATGTTAGTTAACATGTGCCCTAGCATGATGTAGTTTCCAAGTGTACACTAGGCCTTGATGTGAGAGGACAGTTTACTCCCAATGACCCACTTGATCTTTGGCTTCATTGCCAAGTGGGAAGCCAGTTGTGATAGTGCTTGGTTACAACTGTACACTTGGAACTGGACTGAGGAAATCAAACTCCTATTTCATAGCCATCAACCAATCACAAGATGGTAATATCCACTCACCATTGACCTAATCTGGATTTGAACCCTTAATACTAGCTGAGGTATGTTTGTGGCATAATTCTTTCCACTATATTCTAACACAGAAGCTTCAGAATGTAACTTTCCTACAACAGTCCTTTTAAGACACGCACCCAAATAGGAAAGGCACTTCCAGGGCTGTTGTCAGCTCATATTATTAGTGGGATAGTACATTACATTCTGTTTTATTTATGCATAGATTGTGTACACTAACTTATTCACAGGCATACAGAGAGCTGCTTTTTGACTGAGCTGACAAAGGAAGCCATTCAGAGAGTGAAGAGAAACACAAGTCAGTGATTGCCATGGTGTGCAAGAGGAACTTCAGCTCACTGATCTAATCAATTAATCTCCAGTCACCCCCAGACAATCTATGAATGTGTTGGTCGGAGGGAAGAAAATCCTTTTAACTTAAACCCTGGGCCAGATCACTTCCTTCCTTGAGAAAGGGGCCTATAGTGAAGTGAGGAAGGGTCTAAAAGGTAGAACAGTGCTCACCCTCTCCAAATAGGTGCAGGGCAATTAATGGAGGTTCGTTAACTGCTAGACAGATGAGATGGTGAAGGGAAAAGAAAATTCTGAGGTTCCCTTCCTAGAGATTCCTCCAAATTTCTCCACAGAATCAGCAGGAGTTCTGTTCACAGATTGTGAGGGATTCATTGGATGTGCAGGGCTACGCGCATGGAGACCCTGGGCCTCTGCACCAGCTCTGAGGCACCTTAACCTCCCTGTGAGCTCGCTGGCAGGGCAGATCCCCTGGTACTGTTATGTTAGAGATTCAGTCACCTGCCTAGAGCCTCATTTAATATGTGGAGGAGGCTTCCAGAGTGCAGCGGGGGCTTCGAACAAAAGTTGCCATATATCCAGTTGCTGTTTTGGAGATTAGGCAGAGTTGACAATGCACATCCTTCCGTCTTCCTCCTTCCATCACTTTCTTTGACACTCACACATCACACGACCCCCAGTTTTTTCTGTGGGGCCAAAGGTGGGGGGGAAATGGTAGGCCCATCAAAAGAAATTTGGGGCCTGGTAGTGAGCTTCACTCAGCAGGCCTAATGGTCAGGCCACAGCCAAACAATCTCTCCAAGCCTTGCAGTTGCTTTTCCGACCAGTCCAGGGGCCCAGCAGCCAAGCCGCAGTTTATCACCCCTCCCCATCCCTGCCCAGTCCTCTGGGATCTCCTCAGAGGACAAGGAAAGGGAAATATAGGGGGACCTAGGTCCTCCCTCTCCACCAGTTCCCAGCTCAGGGCCCAAGGGGAGAGAGGTAAGGGATGGCTCAATCTCTTCTGGCTGCCATTCCCATCTTCCCTTGCAGCCAGTCTCTCCTCTATGCTCCCCTGTGCCAGACTACCAGAACTTTTTAAAGCAGGCCCACCATAGGGAGCATGCCCCGCAGCTGCTGAGGTGCAGGGTCTTCTTGGCCCAATGCTGTTCCACCACTTTTTTACCTTATTGGGCAGTCTTTAAACCCCATCACGGGCCCTGGGACAACATGTTCGCTGTTGCCACACCCACTCCCATTTCACCCCAATTTTACCCCAGTTACAGATGTTTTGGGGGCCTCACTGAGCTAGTCCCCCTTTCCCTGACCAATCAGTCCTGGGTGGGGAGTGACAATGTTAGAGTGACAGCAAACCTGCCCCATTGTGAAGATGGAGGGGATCCACATTTGCAAGGTGTCTCGGCCACATTTATCTTAGTGCAGGGGTTCTTGGCCTTTTTCTTTCTTAGCCGTCCCCTCCCCCCCACATGCTGTAAAAACTCCATGGGCCACCTGTTTCACAACCACTGTTTTTCTGCATATAAAAGCCAGGGCTGGCATTACGGGGGTAGCAAGCAGGGCAATTGCCTGTGGCCCCATGCCACAGGGCCCCCCATGAAGCTACATTGCTCAGGCTTTGGCTTCAGCCCCAAGTGACAGGGCTCAGCGCCCTGGGATTCAGCCCCATGTGGTGATACTTCGGCTTTCTGTCCTGGGCCCCAGGGAGTCTAACACTGACCATGCTTGGAGGACCATCTGAAACCTACTCACAGCCCCCCAGGTGGCCCAGACCTCTGATTGAGAACCACTGTCTTAGAGGAACAATCCACTACCTAACCTGAAATGTGCTATGTCAACTCCACCAGTGTACCGAGGACACAAAACTGTCTCTCTCTCTCTATGGCAAACACCCAAAGTATAAGGGGAGTTTCCCGGCAGTAGAGAGCTACATCAAGCCACCAGAAGCCCTGGGAACAGGGAACTGGGCTAGGGAGAGAAATATGCACTGTACTCTGGCTATTCTGAGCTGCAGCAATGGCATGAAGACGAATATGGCATCATTGTGCAGGTCAGAACAGTCCCTAGAACTATTCTAATCAAGTCCCCTGAGTTTGGGAAATGTAAAGCCATTTTCACTCCTTCCCATTGACATTCCTGACTTGAGCACAGGTCAGCCATAACGGAAAATTGGGACCCAGACGTGGTCAGAATCAAGACCTTTAGCCCAATTCTCATCTGGCTGAATGTAATGACAAAACCCTTACTCAGACAAATATTTGGAGGTTATTTGCATGAAGAAAGTGAGATTTAGTCCATTGGCTCCAATGGGAGTCAGATTTGGCTTTGCCATTGACTTCATTAGTAGCTGAATTAGTTATCCTTTTGATACCAAATATTTCTTATTAAATATATATGTTCTGTTACCATTGGAATGGTTGTTAGCCTTAACTCTGTTCAAAGGACAGTATCTATTCTACACATGTGAGAGGACAAGGAAGATACACAGTGGCAAAAAAGGACATGGTAGCAGTAGGGGACAACAAATATTCCTCTTTCCTGTGAAAATAAAAAAAATCAAAATGTGGTTGATTTCTACTTCCATTTTTATTCATTTTTTCATATTTTGCTTTGTCTCCCATTTACAAATCATGAAGAATTCATAGATGAATAATGGACTGAGGGTAAAAAAATTAGCTAGTATGAATTAAGAAGAGGATAAACTCTTGCCAGACACAGTAAATTAATGACAACAATGTAATAAAACTCTAATAAAAATTATACTGATGTTATTGAATGTCTAAAGTTCTTCCTATCAGCTCTGATTTGTTACTAATGAGCAGCCATTATCTGGTTCCCTAAGAAACTGTAGTGTTTCATTCTTTCCTTTTCTTTGTCTTGTCCATATAGAATGTACATTCTTCAGGCAGAGACCGTTTCTTCTGGTGTATGTACAGCTCCTAGCACAAGTTTGGTTGGGTTTTCTAGTTATTACTGCAATACAGATAATATTTCCCATTAATCTCTCTGTTATACCAGAGAAACCTGATATTGCAGCTGCAAAAGGTTCTGTTTGATTTCCTTAGGAGTTTCATTTGGTGAGGCAGCTACAACATCCTGACACTCAATGCGTTCTGAAAACAACAGAACGGATTGTTTTAAATGGCCAGCTCTTACTTGTAAAATGGGCAGGATATGAACCAGACTCTCTAAGGGCCCAAAACCACTTAGATCAAAGTCAATTTAAGTTTCCAGTTGAATTCAAGGAGAATAAAATTGGATCCTAAGTGTGGGCTAGATTCCTAGAAGACAAATAATATTTCTTTTAAATTATATGTAAAATCATTGGCAGAAACATACATTGTATTCGCCTTTCTCTGTTTGATGATAATTTTTTTGAAGTTAAAACACCACTTCTTTAAGTAAATACGAATGTGTGTTATCAGTATATTGTCTAGAACTAGCAAATACATACTTGTTTGAAATGAATAAATAAACATCATGAACATATTTGACAGTTCTAGTGGTCAGTGTTATTCTGAGTAACATACACAACCAAGCAAATAATGGAATAAGAAATTTTTGATGGAGACGTTCAAAACAACTGAAGGAGTTAGAAGTACCAGTTCCAGAGACTTTCAGTGGAACTTTGACATTTTTTGAAAGCACCTCAGGGAATTAGGAGTTACTTTCCATAAATATTTGTTCAATTTTTTTAACAGATTTGCATCAGTTATACTACTGCCACTTACGCATTCACTTTAAAGGAACATTAGAGCCACTGTCTTTGGCATAAATGTTCATGAAATTGAATTTCAGAAGTTATAGGTACATGTGGAAACCAAATTTAAATCACTGCGGGCAGGTACCTATACTTGTGTCAGAAGTGCTTGCATGGCTCATTTAATAAGGGAACAGAAAACAGTATCATTTGACTAACGAGACCCATCTCAATTAAGTAACACTGCTTGAATTCTAAATGTTTGCATTCAATCCACAAAGGCCATAGGTAGCAGAATGAAAGAAGGATGTTACAGAAGTGCTGTGTAAATGCAAATAGTTAATAGATAAGAAGCCAGTAGATGATACTCAAGAATACGTAGAATATGATTCTGGGTGTTCTAAGGCCAGTAAAACTTACTGTGCACTGCAGATGATTTCTTCTGTGCAGCTCTTTACATAGGAGAGAAGACCCACCTACCTACAGATTCTCCACTCTCTGCCCTCCTCTAAATGCATTGGTTGAGGGGGGATGCTCCAGAGGTGAGTTCTGACCTGTAGAGGGCCACACAACAGCTGCACAGCCCCCTGGAATCTTGTCTTCCCTTGTGCAGGGAAACCAGACCAGCCACACTGCCGGAGGTGCCTCCACAGCGACAGAGGCAAGATATGCCCCTGTTTGCTCAGTTTTAATAATAGATATTGTATATGCCTGCCTAGCATCAGGCCAACGGAGTCGCCGTTCTATCTTTATCTATAGATCCCAATCCTTGATACCCAAAGCTCCCACTGACGGCAAACGGAATCTGAGGAATGCAAGGACTGACATGTCAGGCCTGTGCTATCTCATCTTCTCTGTTACAGTACAGGATATGGGCTGCAATATGTTTTTAATCCTGCAAAGCATACATGTGAGCTATTTATACCCTACTTCTCATCTTCATCTTGGTTTCTTTATCATTCACATTTGAAGAGCTGGAATAAACCTCATAGGCTAAATTTTCAGAAGCACCCTTTATGACTTAGGAGTCTAAGTCCCATTGACTTTCAGTGAGACTCAGGATATGTCCACACTACAAGCACTACAGCAGCACAGCTGCAACTATGCCACTGTAGGGTAAACTACAGCCACAGAAGGGTTTTTTCCACTGCTGTAGTAAATTCATCCCCTTGAGAGGTGGTAGGTCAATGGAAGAGTTCTTCTATTAACCTAGCGGTATCTATACCAGGGTTTAGGATGACCTAACTAGATCTCTCAGCAGTGTGAGTTTTTCATACCCTTGAGAAACATCGCTAGGTCAACCTAAGCTTTAGGTGTAGACCACACCTTTGGGTCCTGCATATCTAAGTCATTTATGAAAATGAGACTATGCTCCTATGTCACTTAAGCACATCTGAAAATTTTACCCATTGCTTTTTTTTTTTAAGTAAAATGCATTCTACCAATTCTGTAAATTAACAACTAAATTCATTAATTAAAATTAATGTCCTTTTCTGAATTATACAGCATTTTCAATGCTTTTAAAACAATTATTTAAGCTCCTTTGAAATCTGTTTGATGGAATAGCTGTTTTTGTCATGGCAAACTATGCATATATTCTATGGAAACACGCTGTAGTATTGCAGATAAAAGCTTATGAGCTGGAAAGGAAATCTGGAAGGACACAAATAGAAAAAATCAGTAAAGAAAAATATTTTAAAAATTAATGATCAAGGGGGAAAATGGAAACTCATTAAAGGCAAATGTGAGAGCTTTTAAATATGTTATTAATGTTGATTTATAAATGAGATCATTTTTAAAACAAATGCTTTATCCTTCACTAACTGTTTTCTTCTTCTCTCCCTCCATGTATTCATATCACAATCCAGGGTTTTTGACATTAAAGTGGGAGATTTGGAATATAATTATGACAACATTATCATAGACGTGGAAAGGTTAACATGAAGGAGTTAAAAGTACCAGTGCCAGAGACTTAGGAGTAACATGAAAGATATACCATATATACACATTCACAAGCTGAATATTTTTGGTAAAAAAGTGATGCAACAAAAAGTGGGAGTTGGCTTATAAATGGGTCTACGCCAAAATTTGATAATTTTAAACTCTATGGAATCATTGAATTGAATATCTAATACATTGTCGTTTAGTTTACCTGAAGCATCTGCAGGCATGGCGCCCTTCAGCTCCCTGTGGCCGCGGTTCACCATTCCCAGCCAATGGGAGCTGCAGGAAGTGGCACCAGCGGCTAACCATGATGGGCTGGGAGCCAAAGTTTTCCAATCTCTGAAATATAGGGTTGGCTTATGAAAGGGTCATACAGTTTTTGCTATTTTTACCTATCCATTTTGGGAGGTCGGCTTATCAAAGAACGGTCTAATGAACGAGTATATACAGTATAAAGTCAATTGACATTAACCAAAGCAAGTGCCCAAGTGCTCCTGTGAAATCTGCACTGTGGGATTGTGAATGAGTCAACAGATTGAGAACAGCCACAGACTACCAAGCTTGAATCAATGAAGGCGGGAGTTAGTGGTGTTAGAAAAAAAAATGGGAATTCAGTGAGGTAGGGTGCCGAGGAATTCATTATAGAAAAAAGCAGAAATACTCCACAACTGCTGCTGTATCCCCATTTGGAAGGGATAACTAAAATGTCTTTTAGCCTAGTGCTACTGCCTTCCTCTCCTTCTGTCTCACATTTTATACCATGTTCATCACCATGGTATCTGAGCACCAATGTAAGATGGGACTTGCACAGTTGATTCTCACCCAAAACTGACCGTGATGTGGCATTCCACTTAAAGGATCATGATGAAGTTTGGAAAAACCTCTGCTGCATACCAACCTAGCCATAGCACTGCACAACATAAGCATAATTCTGCAATCCTCTTTTCTTCCTTCTGGCACCCAAGCTTATGTTATTGTGTATAGCTGAATTAGCACAAGCCACAGGACTTATATAGCTTTGATCCATTTTGTAATATTTCTCTATTTTGGAAAACCTTGGGAGAACGCAGAATGAAACAGTCTGTCCCCCTCTCCCCCCATGATTACGACTACAGTAGGGTGCAAATAGCAAAGGATATCATTTAAAAATCATATCACTATTAGGCCCAGTTTTTCCTATTTACAGGGCATGGTAACAAATCCACAAAGGTTGGGCAGTCCAGTTTGCATGTCCCAAACAGCAGTACTCATCCCAAAGTGGAATATAGGATTTAATATGTTCCTCTATCATTTTTGTGGGTGGGGAGGGGAAGTGAATGAGATTCATTTATCATTGATTTTGATTGACTTACACCAGTTTTAATGAGCGGAAAATCTGATCTCTGTATATTCAGTTTTAAACCTTTTATTTCTGAAACACATAATTCTGATGGGCAACAAAGGCTATATATACATAAATACTAAAAGGTGAATAATAAATATAGAACAGTTAGATCGATAGATCTGGTAGCTCTGATTTTTGTGAAGGGACTGTTCAACAAAATTCATTCTGAACGTCTTCCTAAGATCCTTTTTACAGCGGGTTATGAATCATCACCATGATATCTTTAAATGGATGATCAATACTATATTTTCCCATAAAACGTTTGGTTTGAAATCCTATTTTAAGTGCATTAGAGTTTTTGTGCACTGAATGAGTGAATGTCATAATAAATTGTCATCAAATATGATAGAAATATAGCTTAGATTAATTGCTGTATTTATTTATGAGTCTATAAAATACATTGTGAAAGTCCTGGCACATTTTTGGGATACCAGTTTGAACTTTCAAGAAAGTTAAAAGCATTAAAGGAGACTGAAGGTAGATTTATTAATGGCATGTTTTTAATTGCAGTTTCAACCAGACACAGGTATTAGAATGGCTATGCCCTTAATGGCCATATCTCATGTGTTTTTTCTTTAAAAATGATATACTTCCCATATTTTTATTGATTTTATAAGATTTATTGTAGATTAGTGGTGCTTGTGTGTGAAATCACAAGTGGCCCCAGTTTCCCAAGAGTAGTGTGTTGCAGATGGTATACACCAGAGAAGGTTCTGCTTCTGATGTATCACACAGAATTAAGTATTATAAGAAAGAACACTGGATGGAAAGAGAAAATATCAGTTACAACAGGAAGAAAAGCATGCATCTAATAGGTCATTTGTTGAATTGATTTACATTATAAACATCCAGCAGTTGCAGTCTCAGAAAACTACATAATGGGTCCAGTTCTGCACTCATTTACAAGGGCACAGATTGAGACTATTTCAACCAAAGCCAGTCCGATTACACTGTGAACTGAGGGAGAATCAGACTGGAGTGAATGGAAGGAGAATCAAGTTCAATATCTTTTTACTCAGGCTTTAGGTGATGGCAGGGAGGCAAGGAAGGTCTGGTATTTGTGGTGAGGGGGCACTGACGGGGCTATTATTCTCTCTTTGGTTAATTATTTCCTGATTTGGTGGTAAGGGTAGCGCCTGTATTTGTAAATGTTATGGCAAAGGCGTCAGAAGCCTGTGGTAAATCAAAGTAAATAAAGGTAGCAGAATCTGATCTTTATGTTAAATAGTACACAATGAGACCACCTGGAGCTATTCAGTGTGAGTAAGCAGCATCAGAATATGGCCCTAAAAATAAATAGACCTCAGTACATTAATACAATTAGGCTGTATAATGGAGCAAAGAAACCACAGTTTGTCACATAAAGAAAACATGTATTGTAACTATTTTAAGGTGAAGGCTGCAGGCACAACAGCCATAGGCAGCTCCTTGAGGAACCCCTTTTTGCCAACATCATTTAGGATTGTGCAGAAGGCTACGGAGCCGGTGGTGTGGACAAGGGAGGGTCCCCTGCATGTGCAGGGATAAAGGTGAGGATATCCTCACCCTCCCAAATAACATGAAGGCACAGTGACTGCTACTCCACTGAATTCTTTCTATTGACTTCAGTGGATGTTGGATCAAACACAGCCTGGAATATCTGGAATGAAATTCTGTGCAGATTCTGAGAATTTACCCAGGGAGCTCAGGTGGCTTGAAGCCACGCTGGAGACATTCTGATCTGAGGCTAAGAGGCTTGGGAGTGGCCCTCTGGGGATCTGTCTAAATTACAGCAGCCTCTCCGGGCTGCCCTAGGGTCATAATAATGCATACTGTGGCCCTGCCCCTGGCATGTCCCTCCCACCCCAGCAAATGCCCTGCAACCCAGCTTCCTTGGACGTCTTCAGAGGGCAATCTCATAGTTAACTTTCACAGTGCCAGCACAGAAGGAACCTTCCGCTGGCCCTATATAGGACTTTTAGGACCTATTTATGTTATTCTGGCCCTTTTTTCCCCCCCAGCATAAAGAAGTCAGAGTGGAGGTAAAGCTCTCACCCTCAAAACATTATTCAGGGTCAATGAATTTCACCTTTACTGAATAAAGATCATATTATATGGACTTAAATAAGCACAATACTCACAAAACTAATACAGAAATGTTGATGAGCTGCTATGCAATGTAAATTTAAGGGGAATGTGTCTTTAAATGCCAAATATTGTATTGAAATCAGATTTTTAGTGATGAACCCAAACCAAGAACCACAAATACAAACACTTATGAACTTTGGGAAAATCCAGCCCCAGATTCAACCTGTGTGTGTGTTTTTCCTACTTGTCAAGTGGATCAAAACCAGAACCTGAGAGCCAGACAGTCCCCAAATTGAGGAAAGGTTGATTCTGGGTCTTGACTTTCTAGTTTGGGCCCCTCTCATGGGTGTAAAACCTATTCTAGCCACCTCTATGGCACTCTGAGGCATAATAAATCTATAAGGATTTAAAGGAGCTGTCACATGGAGTAGAGTCAGGTTCCAAGGTAATTAGAATGGTAGAGCCACAGGGGGTATAGGTAGGGCAGTGTGAGTTAGAGGAGACATAGCGGACAGGTGGCAGAAAGGGAAGGCTAATAGGAAGGTGCACATCGGTGTGGTGTAGTGAGGACTGCACTGAAATTCTGCTTGGAGGCTATGTCTGCTATATCTCTGACTATGTCTAGCTTAATTTCTGAAGCAACATTTTAGACAGAACTCTTATTAGCAATACATCTAAACGTGGAGATTTAGATGAGGGTAGCTACTTTTAACTACTCGGTGCACATATCAAGTAACACAGCAGTATCAGACTGGAGTTACTGTTTCACTCTGGTGCTGTGATTTTTTCTTTGTAAGTATTATTGCATATTGGGATATTGATCACTTAAAAGTCACCATGCTGACACCTTAGACGTACCCAAAACAGTGATAAGTTTTGCAACTTTTTGGACTAGGTAAAGTGGATGTATAACATTCAAGGAATTCAGCAACATCTCTTCATGTGTTCCCTTTTCAAAACACAAATGCTTAAAGATCTTGAAAATTAAACCTACACATGTTTCAAACTTGAGCTTAAAAAAAACAAGTCACCTCCCAACTACGTACTAGATTCATCCGTGACTGATAAGTTATCACACATTATCTCAGCAATTACACTCCCCTAGTAAATCATGATGTGTTTCATGCTTCACAGTGTCAATTCTACCTCTGTTCTGAAGTGAGTTCTTTCTATTGTCTGCTCATGTGCTAAGCAATTGAAATGTGTTGTCTGTAACAAGATATTAATCCCAATATTCTCCTAATTTTGTCTTGTCTTTTTCTGCTTCTAGTGCAAAAATCACCATTGACAATAGCCACTGAGATAAGGAAAGTAACCAGAAAGCTTTACAATAAACCACCATATACCCTACTTTAGTTTGTCAAAACAATTAGTGTTCATTTTGATTTTATTCAGTTAGATCTGCAGTGACTGATCAGTATAAATTATGTATTAGGCTGCTCAGCTGTACTTGTTTATTCATGCATGGAGTTGAAGAATTTTCATTTTCTAAGTACAAAAAACCTACAACAACAAAAAATCTATATTTTAAAATATAAATGTACTTTCTTCTCAGCAATACTTTTGCTCTCATATTTCATTTGTTTTCCTCCCCCTGCAGACACTTTGTTTTCCCTCTCCTCTCTCAATGTTCTTCTTTTCTGTAAATGACATTCTATGCATGTTTCAATTCACCTATTATTTTATTCACATAGTTGTCATCAGTTGCATTTGTGTTAATGGAAAGAACATACTTACTACTTTACCTCTCAGCGATTACTTTTTAAGTAAGGCAATGACAGAGCTAAACCAACTGATGCTGATACTAAAAGCACCAAAATTCAAATTAAGTCAACTGCAGTTGGACTCCAGTCATCATGCTTCACAGCAATACTGCTCAAAATATTTTCAGCTGAGACTCTGACTTCTCTTTAAAAACCGAAGTTTGAATCCATAGACATCAGTTTTTTCTGCTCATGTACAGTGCTTAGATATATTGTTCTTTGGAACAGCTTATTAAAAGGAATACACACACAGTGTGTATATAATCATAACGTGTGTAGGTACAAATTAACGAGAAAGATTTACAACAATCATCTACCACATCATGGTAACTTAGGCTCTCCCATTAAACATTGCCATCAGTGTGAAAAGCAGAATGACAATACTGTTGCTGAAGTGGTTTACTATAATCAAAACAATAAAACCCAATTCCACAATACTTTCTCTCCAAAGCTTCATTGAACCCAGATTAGTTCAACAATCCATTTACATAAAGTTTATGCCAATGTTTACATATCACAGAAAGATGATTGAACAGTTTTGACATGCTGATTCCAGTTTCTAAATGAGATAACCAAACAGCCTGGTAGCAGCATTTCAGAAGAACAAGGACAGATAGAACTTCTGACCTCTTGAAAATCTAGTGGGGGAAGGTAGGACTTGTATTGGTTAATGTGAACATAGTTTATATCCCAGGTTGGAAGGGTAATTTAAAACGGCCACATGTCTGGCTCTTGTGCACAAAGTATGCTACACAAAGATCTCCAAAGGGCAAGGCAGGGTGCCACAACTAAAGAGGGAATTTAGTTGCAAAAGGCCATCTCTCAAAGCTGCACTCAGCTGCAGGATACTTAACAGGTAATAGATTTGTTTTAATATTGATTGTGCTGGGTACAGATTGATAAATATAATGCTTGCATTGATCTGCATTGTGTCTATTATGAGATTGGTTTTGCGCATTGAATATTGCTTGAGGTTTCGGTGTTCATTTATTTTTAAGGTCAAAAGAGAGAGAGAGAGAGAGAGGTAAACTTGAACATAGCATTTCTACATTCTGGCTGGATTTATAAATCAAGAGCAAATCAATATTGCCCTCACAATAGCCGCTATGTCTTCTTATCACAAAGGGGCTGAGCAAAATTTTGTTGTTGCTGCTTTTATCAGATAATTTAAGAAAGCATTTCTATTAAGAAATACTAAATTGGTGCAAAAACAACAAGGAGTCCGGTGGCACCTTAAAGACATCAGACTCGTTGTTTGCGTGGATACAGACTAACGCGGCTACCCCCGATACTTGACTAAATTGGTAATAACAGTTGCTGAGGCAAGTGATTTAGAAAAAGCAGTTTTATTACTTTAAAATTAACATACTTTGACCCCCCCTTAAGAATTCTTGTAATTAAATAATTAGCGATAATGTTACCCAAAAGTGTGCTTTAATGAATTTTCTTAAACTATTGCCAGTGTCAACAATGGCTAAAATGGATCAGTTGCTTGACTGAAAAGTACAGCCTTGGTCAGCATGTCACACAAACAGCACTATTCCAAATCATCTACAATTCAAATTGAAGTCTGTTTTTTTTTGGTTTTGTTCCCCCCATAAATTATAGTCAAATTGGTCTGAAGATAATTTCAGGTAACTGGATACTGCAAGGTTCAGGAGCTGAGCAGAGTCTGAGCATAAGAGTTCTCCAGAAGATTAAACATTAGCAGGAGCCTTGAAATCTGAGGGGTGAGATCTTGTACTTTCTATTCTGGCAAAACTCCCAGGAAAAGTAACTTAAATTAGTGTGCAGAGTGGCATTCTATAAACTGCTATTCTAATAGACCGAAAACCGGATCTCAAAACCAAGCAATTCTTGAGTTATCTTGGATTTAGTGGATACACAGTGTAATTGTAAACAAACAGGCGAAAGGAGAGAAAGCCCTGGACAGCTTTTCACACAAACAGCACTACTCCAGATATCCAACAATTCTTGTTATGACACTTCTGCCCACTGAGTTTGAATATTTATGCATAATAAACACAAACAATCAAATCCTTCATGAATATAGTACTCCCTCAAACATACCATTCAATGAGGTGTCATCAGGGACAAAAAAGGTGCTGTGCTTTAATCCAGACCTTCAAGTAGTCTATATATGTAAATAGTTGCTCCAGATTGGACTACATCCTCTCCTTCTCCACAGGTGAGCTTTGAAACTGGCCTGAAATATAGTGGAAGTCTTGGCCTCTGCATATTACTGAAATCTGTAATATGAGTGTGTTTGGATAGGAAGGTTTCCTATATTCCTATTGCCACAGTTCCTCTAAGGTGGAGGGCAATAGAATTTAGTCTGGTAAACAGGTTGGAGCAGAGCAGTCCAATGTTATAGGTGGCTGGTGGAAGAGGACTTCTAGATCATCTTTCTCCCCCTTTAATAATTGCAGTAGTGAAACAAATCCAGATCTCCCTACAACTATTCTTCTCTTACCTTATATTAGCCTTTATACCCACACACTGTGGTTGAAATACAACCGCCAAAAGTAATTGAAAACTTACTTTCCAGGGTCTTATTTACACGTGGAAAGTGCTTAAAGTGAGTTCCCTTGCTCCATGGAGAGGATTCTTTCTGGCATATTCAATGCAGCTTCCAGCAATAATACTGTATTAACTCCCAAGTGAGAAGCGCTGTTTCTTAATAAAAGAAACTTTTTTAAAATAGCATTGCAGGACTGTTTTTTTATTATTCTGAGAAGAGACTGGGGCGGGTGTGTGTGTGTTTGCTTCAGCAATTAATGCTGAGCGTTTTCCAGAATCAGGGCTTCTGCATTCAGAAGGCGATTGGCGTAAAACAATAGAAGTTTGGTTTGGCTTTGCTGAATTGCCTTGTGGGTTTTCACAGACTGAACGTGTCCATGGTAGAACATTAGCGCCAATCCCACGTATTAAGCAATCGGTCTTTTTTCAGAGAGTTTTGTTTAATCGCAGCAGAGTAATATTGCTCCCCACATTGCACACTCTGACCCCCGTGCTCTGGCTAGGCTAAGGGACAACTTTGGCTGTATATAATAATTTGGAGGGAAGGGGGTCACGGCGTTTTCAGGCTGGGCTTGCACAATTTCTGCTTGCAAACTTTGAAAAGGTCGCGAGCAGAAGGTATTTCTACCTGACTGAGCCGTTTCATTCCCTGAAGAAACAGGTTACCTCTGTTTATTCTCCCTTGCTCTGAGATGTAGATCTAGCGCCGTTTCATCCGATCCCTGCTTCACTCGCGGCTCTCTAGCGCCACCCTTAGAGAACCCGCGCAACTGCAGCCAAGGTTATTTTATTTATGATCATCTATCTAGTCCTCTCCCCAACTTCAGAGTGGGCAGCAGGAGGAAAGGAAAGTTGGTCTTTCACTCTGACCTCTAGCCAGGTCGCATCTGCCATGGTCCCGATCGTCAGGCAAGGAAGCACACGCTGTAGGGTTCATTGGTTTGTTTTCCCCTCAAAAACATGCCCCCGTTAGTAGGCAGACCACCCTTCTCTCACAAGTCATGTGTGGAGCACTCCGTTGCCGCAAATGCACCGTTTACACTGGGTGTGGCGTGTGTACGTGGAATGCTCTTTGCGAACAGAACCGATAGCGAACACGGATTTATATAAACTCAATAGTTTGGGAGCCCCTGCAGCACACATAGGGAGACTGGCCGCTGGGAGAGGGAGGGTTGTAATGTTTTTTGCAAAGAGAAGATAATCTCCCTCCACCCCCTGGAATTTGTCAAACTAGTGGCTCAGAGGGATATGAAGCCTGCTCCCTACCTCTCTTCACCCCACAAGATACCAGATCCGGCCAAGGCGTGCGGGACCACTTTTCCGGTCAAATGGGGGGAGGGGGGGGCAGCTGGCCTTAAAATGCAGTGTATTTTCTCCTGGAGAGAAATCATCTGCCGAGCAACTGTGATTAGCACACGATCCGAAAACCTCCGGATCCCGCTCTCTCCTCCCTCCAAGATCTCACCTCAAAGGCAAATTTGCCATGTGTACGTTGCTGGTTAAACAAGGCCATTTCCATTTGTTAATTGATGCAATTACTCCTTAGTGGTAATGGGCAGGCTGCTGTCCAGGCAGCCATCAATCACCTTCCCATTGACCTGTCAAAGTCTCCCCTCCCCTCCCCTCCATTCATTCCTGTTGGGACCATTTCTGGATCTAATAGAGAAAAATGGATCCCCTGCTCATCATCACTTAGGGAGGGACTCTGGAGCCAGGGATCGGGCTGGCTGCGAGACAGAGGGAGGAAAGACTACCTCTGAGGGCTCTTCGCCTCCCTCTTCAAACCCCCTCCCCCCCACACACACACACGTGTCAGTTCTTCCTCATTTGCGGATCCCATGTGTCTCTCCCTTTCCTGGCAAGCTGCAGGCGCCTTGGAAGGGGGCTGGGGGTTATTTTTGGCCCCTTCCTTTCAGGGCCACTGGCAAGGGCAAGAGGATTTCAGCCTTTGCAGCGCGAATAATGGACTCGGATGCAAAAGTTGGGGCTGGGGAACAGACAGATCCCGATGATCCTGGGGGAGGTGGAATCATTAGCACAGAGGCAGGCACATATTAGAGAACTTGCTAAATACTCCAATACATTCGCAGGCACTAGAGCCACCCTAGAAGTCAGAACGGAGCAGCATGATTAACTCCTGTGTATGACGTTCCCCTGCACTACCTGCAAACGCCATTTCTTTCCCTTTTCTTTCTTTGAAGCTCCAGGGCTGAGGTATCTCGAGGGGGTGGGGGACGGTCTATGTTACACGTTAGTGAATGGAATAAGTTTCTTTCCCCACCCCGCCCCCCCATCGCCTTGATTTTCCAACATCCAAATTGGATGGTGTTTTTAAAGAGAGCGCGCGAGGGAGACCAACTGCGCAGCATTTCAGGTCCCTGCCTTTGACGCGCATCACAGCCCACCATTAAAACAACATGAAACAAGTATTGAGTGCATCTTCGATGTTAGAGATGATTGGCAAAGATGGTTATAGCCTGGCTGGGGCTGTCGTTTCTGGATTACTATGACGTCACTTTGCTACTCTTCCATGGATGAATGCTAAAGAACTATAGAGCAGAAAATACTACAACAAGCAGGCTCCCTAGCTTGCAAGCCTTACGTGATCCCCTCCTTTCTTTTAAACTCCCCTTTGCAGTTCAAGCCTCCATACATTGGGATGATTTTTATATATAAACATATATATTGCTAAGAAGGATGGGAGGTGGGGGGAAGCCTTCTCTCAGGCTCCATGCCTCAGATGCCTGGCTGCTTTTCTTAAGTGAAATCATCTATAATTGAGGGAGGGGGGAAAACCATACGTGGAAATGTGTATGGGAGAAGGTACATCTTGGAACGGGGGGGGTTAGTTACAATCGATCTGGGGGGGGAGAAATATTGCTTATGATTCAAAAATAAGGAGCAGCTATGTCCTTCTCTCAGTTTGGATATCCCTACAGCACCACTTCGCAGGTAAGAGAAGAGAGCACTCACTTTTGATCAGATTCCGCTGCTGCATTCCAGATGTCTTGTTTCCTTCCCCCACCCCCTTGCTTGGAGTCTTTTTAAAGGGCACATCTGGAGGCTTTTTTAAAAATGTGCGTGTGTCTGTTTGTCTCTTGTGTTATTCTAGGATTTTAAAAAATAACAACAACCCTCAGTCTGCAGGGCAAAGAACTTGATCTGTCACTGCTCTGATTTAAGTGCAAAAAATTCTAGATGCAGCTGATTTACAAATCTCTATTGATCTATTACCTATGTTACTCGCTTAAAGCTTTCATTTGAGAGCGCAGCGCAACGCATTGGCTTTTGCAGGCGCTTTTCTCCCAGCCTTTTACTCTGTGGTGTTAGCCTCCCAGGCTAGTACTTGTGCACCTATAGGAAGTATTCGGCCAGAGCTTTTGTTTGCTGGTTTATTTTGCTATATATTATTGTTGTGTGATTTACCTGTGACATGCTCCTCCGTATTTCCTCTAACTGCCTTGTATTAGCATGTGTCGATATTTGCCTGGCGACTTCCAAAAGTGCCTCCAAATTAACTAAATTGCTGCTGTATCGTAAATTGATCCATAATTTATTTTGGTTGGATTATTTATACACTGTGATCACAGCAAGGTTTTCCTCCCCTTCCTTGGGACGCTGGCTTCTCCTGTGCTTTTAAAAGTAAAGGAATCAGATGCCTTTGGCTGCATTATCTGACATGTTTAGTGCTTAGTCTATTGTCAAGTGATCTGCAGTTGCAACTTCTTGCCTTTAGATCAATGTGAAGTGGAGTAAGGGGGTTTACACACAGATTTTTAAAAATTTTCTATAGCAATGGTTTCCCTAAAGTTTTGGCTGGTTTGATTAGTTACCCTCACCCTACACATGCTTCCCATTCGGTTTAGTTCCAATTTTCCTTCATTAGTTGACACTCCTTTGTAGGGAGGTTGGTTTTCTTCCCCCACCTCTAAATTCCTTCTGCGTGTTAAATAATCGCCCTGGACATTCTTTTCTCTCCCCAGTTTTTTGTGTCTGCCAGCCCCAGTACGACTTGTTGTGAAACCGCCTCCAGATCCGTGCCGGATGTTTCCTCTGGATCTGCCCAAGCGGCTACTCTTTGCTGCCCCTCTTACGAAAACAGGCTGCTGGCCAGCACCCGGACGGAACTCAATGCAGCTCTGGGAATGTACAGCTCTCCCTATTCAGCAGCCACAGCGAGCCAAGGTTATGCCAACTACCTTCCTTACAGCACAGACCCATCAACTCTTTACACCACACTGGTGAGTGGACGTCCAAATACCAAGCTTCGTCCCACGTCCGGGAGCTTTTATTCTATTGCTGCTTCTGGGCATGGGGGAGGGGGGAAAGGGGGGGTCAGCTAGCCTTCAACAGGTGACAATTTTGCTTTAGGACATGAGGAGGGAGGGAAGAGGGGAAAGTAGCAAAAAATGCTAAGACACACGCCTTCCCCTTCTGGGGTAAAGGCAGCAGCGGGGGCCCCTCAGGACAGCAGGGATCAGAGAGACAGCAGGGGCGTCATAGGATTGGAATGCATGGAGCCCCCACTGATTCAGCCAGACAAGTGGAGGAATTTCCTATTTTAACACCTTCAATTTTAACGTCAAAAGCTGCTCCTTCCCTTCCAGAACCCTCAGTATGAAATTAAGGATGGCACCAGCAGTTTGCACTCGGGATTCGCACAGCCTGCTGCTTTCTACCCCTACGATCCTTCCTTAGGGCAGTACCAGTACGACAGGTAAAACCCCTTTGATCAACTGCGAGTTGCATTAATATCCCTCTGCGCTGCAGCAACAGCCGTCCAAAAACCCCAGGCTGTCCTAGCTGGCAAATGTTATACAAAGCATCCAAGCAAGCGGCTAACAGCAGTCAGCTAACGTAAAACTTTGCCGCTCATCTCCCTGGTAATTGCAGCGGTAATCAAGTTCCAGGAAAAGGCGAATTGGATTAGCAACATCTGCTGCTAAAGCGGTGACACGTGGTACTCTCTATTAAAACTGGGTGTAACCCTCTGCTTATGACCTCCCAGCACAGGGTGAACTCGAAACGGGACCGCAACGTAATGATCCCCTCCCCTTCTCTGGTCCTCTTTGTTCCCAGGAATAAAAGCATCAGTAGGTTTTTTTTTTAAGTGGCAAATAAATAAAATACCCAGAGTGAAGTAAGCTTAGTAATTCTAGCTAATAAAACCCAGTGGTTGGGGGGTGGTAATTGTTTAGCTTGGGTAGCTTTAATCTTAATAGACAGTTTGCAATTATAGTTAATTTTGTACCACTTCCGCGTGTTCTCATCTAGCGACATTTCCTCTGTAAATATTTCATGGCAGGTATGGGACAGTGGATTTCAGTGGCTCAGCCAGGCGCAAAAATGCAACTCGAGAGACAACCAGCACCCTTAAGACCTGGCTGTACGAACACAGAAAAAACCCTTATCCCACCAAAGGGGAGAAAATCATGCTGGCCATCATTACCAAAATGACTCTGACTCAAGTGTCCACTTGGTTTGCTAACGCCAGACGGAGGCTCAAGAAGGAAAACAAAATGACCTGGTCTCCCAAGAACAAAGCAGAAGAGAGAAAAGATGAAAACAAGGAAGAGGAATATGGCACCGAAAATGAAGGCAAAGGTAGGGGTGGGGGAGGACATCTAGGGCGAGGGACTTTGAATTGGATTGAGCTGAGGTGGAATCCATGCATTTCTCTTTCCTGAGAGCCATGTCTTCATTAGGAAGGCGTTTAAAAAGAAAGACGAGATAAAGCCCATCTCAAAAGACACAGTAGCAAACTCTATAGGAAGTGGCATTAAAAGTAATTAGGTATCAGCCTCTACAAAGCATCCCCACACACAAATATACGGTCAGCGATTAACATCTTGCGTTGCACACCCGCCATGCTCGTGCCCTTTCACAGTCTCACTAATGTGTTGGTTTCTCCCCCCTTCCCCCTTCATTATTTTAAAAAGCAGGTCAGAAAAGCTTTAAGGAAGAAAAGGAATTGAGACTGAGCGACCTGGACGATTTAGACGAGGATGAAGACAAGAGTGCACACCCGGCGGCTCCCAGTGCCAGCTCTGCTTTGCCCGAGCCTGAGAAAAGGGACTGCAGCCTGACCCCACCCAGCAATTTCCACCCTCCCCCCTGTAACAAAACCATGCCGGGGGCCGGGGGCGACTTTTCAGAGACCATGGGGCAAAAGACAGCCAGCGTGGTGGGCACCGTGAGTCCGGGGCAGCAATACGAAACCACAGACAAGCCCAGAATCTGGTCGTTAGCTCACACCGCAGGGGCCAATGTTATAGTTGGCCGCACACACTCCGACCCAAGGACAGCGAGCCCTGGCTGTTTGCTCGGCCGGGGAAGACGCTCTGTGTCTGGACACTGCCCAGAGGCGAGACCCCTGGCCAGTCTCAGAGCCCCGCCCGTTGCGGACAGTTCGTTCGAAGAACTGCCCCAGGCCACCAAGATTTTTAGAAATTCCTCTTTCAACCTGCAGTCTATCCAGCTAAGCTGTGCTTCCTATCCTATCCTGGGGGAGCCGTGCCAGTACTCTTCAGGAGCCGAAGGTACTTCCGTATTTCTCTTCAACCTCATGGGGCGGGGGGGAACATACCTGAATGCTCAAACAGGCAGCTCAGCCTAGACAAATGGCCTCTTTCCCCATAGCTGGCTGCTTCTAGTCCAACACGTTTGTTTACAGCACCGGTCACATGAAAAACATACAACTCCTCCTGCTAATTCGATGCAGCACAGAGCTGGCTGCTTGGCCGAATCCTTTTCTGTCATGTTTTAAACAATGATTCTAGTACAACCAACTCCTGGCTGGGGTGAGGGAGTGGGGTATGGGGCAGGCCCCAAAAGTCTAAGCGGCTGAAAGGATTTCAGAGAGCTGGAAAGCCTTTTGGCCTAGGTCAGGCAAAGCAAATGTACCTTGTGAAGCTTCAACATTGTGATAAATTGGTTGTGTCTGTACGCAGGCTTTGGGAGAAATGTGAAACCCAGCCAAGGAGCCATAGATCTCACTGAAGGTTGTGTAGTGCAGCATAAAGATAAACTGAGAACAGCTTTTAGGCCAGTGCTGAAGAGGTGAGGTAGGTAAACGAACTTTCCTGCACACTAAATCATTTTATGGGCTCGTCAAGGGGACAGTAAAAGATGTGTATTTTCAGAGAGAATCCGTACTTTGTTTGCTAGGGGATACCGCTTCGGTTTTGAAGTATTACAAACAGATTCTACAAAAGCCCAGGGTCCCTTTGGCTAGCGGAACTTCGTGTGTGCGAATGACTGATGTGACCTATTAAAACAGCCCGACTGTAACAAACTATATGGTTTTATTTGAGTGCTTAGTGGTTCAGGTTATTGGGTCTTCTGAAACATTTGTGGGAGAGAAAGAATAGTTGCTGGCTACAGTGTTGTGAGTTTGGGGGAGAGGATAGGCGCAAATAATGGTATCTGTGTTCTGCTTTGCAGGGAAATTTCTCCCAGGCAGGACCAACAACTATTCTAGTAAGTTAGTTTAAAACGTTATTTGAGCACACAGATAATTAGGTCCACATGTTCCTTTTCAGTAGGCAAATTGCTCCGAAACATTTACTGTGTCTTTCCCCCAAAAAAGAATTTTCAATAGGATACATTGGGATGTTTTCATAGCTTTTAGCCACTTAAGGCGCGGGGCATACACTTGACCAATGCTAGTGAAATTTTCACATCACTATTTTTTCCCCACTCAGCAGGTTAGCCCAGCACCTTTGTGAGAATCCCGAAGATGGGTCTAAGCATCAATGCTCTTGGCTTGAAAAATCCTCCGCGAACAGGGAGGAGCCCTGCTCCTTGGAAGCATTAAATATAACTCTTGCGTCCTGTCTTCTTTTCTGGAGGAGCGGTCATAACATATGCACAACTTGCTTTTCAAAAATGGATGAGACTAAAACCCCGCTCGGACAGAGAGCGGGGAACTTGAATAAATTATAGACTTTGGCTCATGCACTGGATCATTGTAGTTTCGCACAAGTTTACAAGACAGTACTCCATCCCCGCCCTGCCACCGCTATCACTCCGAGTTTGAACAGACCCGCCTCAAGAACCATCGTGTTCAATGTACAACTTTGTCATTTGTAAAATACCAGTGATTAGCGTGTTTACCAAAAGGCCAGTATTAATTTTAATCCCACCTTGTCCTATTAAAACAAACCAAACAAACCACAGTGCTTTTATTCCTCCCCTCTCCCCCTTTCTTTGGTAAAGTATGTTTGTAAATCTCCTTGTCTGTGTGGTTCTGAAGAGACAAAAGAGAGGGGTATTGTTTTAAGGACATTCGACGGGCTGTTTAGTTTCTGTCATTGTATAAAGATCTCGCTGAACGTATTTTTAAGAGTCTCTAATTAAAACGAATCAGCTGAATGCTGTAAAGCCGTCTTGCAAACTTGAGGAACTTATGTCTGAACTACTCAAAGGAATGACCAATAGGAAAAGCGAGCGCTTTCTCTCTCCCTCCTTCCTGCCCCCAACTATGTTGGTTTTCCCCTGTTTTTAAAGCATCCACCCCTCCTCCCAGACCTGCATGATAAGATGGGGGGGGAGGGGATATTGGGTGCCCCTGCCAGTTTAAAGTCTAGCAACTGGTCTGGAGTGGCAAAGTAGGGCATTGTGAGTGGTCATCACCATAATTCAGTTAAAAGAGCAGTGTTGAACTTTACAAGGCAGACAAGAAAAGGAAACCGCATCTCTGCATTATTTCTGTTTAATTAAAAGTGTCATCAAACACTTTCTGTTCAGACTAATAAACCAAGCAGGGATGAGGAAAGAATGTTTCTTTGTTCCCTGTTTCTAGAAGCAGTGGCAATAATTTAAATTAATAACTGTGGTAATTAAGAGGTCATCTATAGATCAACCCGATACCAGCTATTTCCAAGTTCACCAGGGTCAACATTTACATTAAGTTATTTGTGGTCAATAATGTCCAATGAATTCTGCCTTAATAAATCAGGGAAATCAATCTTGAAAATCGAGTAGAGTTCTACATGTTTACCAAAGGCTACTAAGACAAGTGGGACTGCTCAGGGGCTATCCTATAGTTTTGTGACCGAGAAGAAGTGAAGCGTTTCACGGGGATAAGAAACTGAAGATCAATGAGAAGGGATCAGGGGGAGTGATTGGAAGTGGACTGTGTAACACACCCACGCTTTATGAATCTGTAGGGTGGGATTGTGTCTATACTGATAGACTTACGTCTGTAACGTCGTGTTTTCCTTCTTTAGAGTATGTTTCATACTTGGAATTTGCATAACAACTGGAATAAGTAACTATATGTTTGTTATGAGTTAATTATCATGTCTTCCAAGTATGAAACACAAACACAAGACACCGAAAAATAGTTGTCCCTTGCATAATGGCAGGTTTCAGAGTAGCAGCCCTGTTAGTCTGTATATATACAAAAAAGTTGTCTATGATCTCTATAGATTGTGAATATAACTCTCACACACCGATTTTATGTGGAAAATGTAGTATGTCCTTTTTATTGTAAATACTCCTAAAGCGCATATTTTAATGTATTTTCCATTATTTATAAATATTTCAACTTTAATGCTGAGAAGCAGCACAGGGTGTTGTGATGAAGACCGTCAGTAAAAAGGTTACCATCATTTTCCAGTTTTGTGGTCCAGTCAGTTCAGCCCTCACAATATTCCCATTGGGCTCAGTGGGAGACTTGTCTAAGCGAAGAGGGCTGGGTTTGCCCCTTCACAAAGTCTGCTCGCAGTGTAACCACAATCCCAGTTCTAACTGGAACCATTGCAAGTGGCCTATGCCGAGGCTACTGACTGGGCTTCTAGGACTGGAACTTTATAGCTCTTATTAGAAGTAACAGACAGATCATTCTGAACTATTTACTGATCACACATTCATCTTAACAGGAATTAACTCTTAATATCCATCTAGTTCCTCATTCAAACTGTAATGACCACTAGAAAGGGATCAGGCTGCTTTCATTCGGTTTTTAATTACCAGATGACTGAGAGAAACTGATGGATTTTGCACCTCTCTAGGTCTGAGGCGACTTCTTGTGGCTTAAAAAATAGTCTGAAAATCTTTATTTCCCTGATTAAGACATGCAGAACTATTCTATTGCCTTTTTCCTCGGTATAGATTTCGGCACTGATTGCCCCTACGTTGATTTGTACGAACTAGGGTGACCAGACAGCAAATGTGAAAAATCAGGACGGGGGTGGAGAGTAATAGGAGCCTATATAAAAAAAAGACCCCCAAATCGGGGACATCTGGTCACTCTAGTACGAACTCTCCTTTAGCTACAGAGTTTTCTCTTTCCGACAAACTTTCGCTTTATCGAGAGATTTTGCATCTTATGGACAATGGGTATTTTTTTTAATACCAAGATGCTCAGAAATTATTTGCTGTGATGCGCGCGGTAAAACACAACCCAAAGGAACATATAAATAGATGCCTTGTCTGTCTGGAGGGATTGAACCAAACCACCACTCAAACAGATAGCACTGGATGAAATCAGTAGAACAGAAGAAGTGCACTGCCCCTTAGAAAGAACCAATCACTTTCTAATATATTCCTTTTAGGTACAAAGATGACATGATTGAGACTTATGCTACTTCCCCATGCATGTTGCTTTTACACTTTCTTATGCATTCTTGGGAAAGCCCAGCCTGGCAGGAGCAGCAGGCTGTGGCAGTGACCTGCAGCTTAGAGGCAGGGGAATTAAGCTGCGAGAAGATAAACATTATTTCAAGTCGGATTTGAAGGATTAGCGCTTGTAATAAAGAGTATTGGGAGGGTTCTTGCAAGTCGACGGCTCAGGCTCTCCCATCCCATCACCCACCGCAGAGGGGACAGGTGTTTTCTGCGCTGGGAAGTGACGCAGAGGTTTTCCCTCAAGGACCTGTTTCTTCAAAGCCAGGGAACTTCTTTGAGTTTCCCCCGCTGCTAAAATGTCACACCCATGTCCCCGTGCCGGGTTGTTAATTGGCCTTTCTTTCTAAGCAGCCTGGAATCAGCCCTCACACACCTGAGCTGCTGCTCCCAGGGAAGCAGAAAGGAGAAGTAGGTAGTATGGATACCATCTATTCGCGGCCGAGTTTAACGCTAACAATTAAGGGGAGGGTTCATGGGGGTGGGGGGACCTCGACAGCTGCTGTAATTAGACAAACCGGACTTGGGAGCTTTTCCTGAGAATACAAAACCTCTGCACTCCCCACGTCCTGTCCCTCTGCCGGAACTGCAGGAAGCAGCTTCTCCAGCGAAGGCCAGAGACCGCGGTTCTTTGCCCTTGGAAGGAACCCGGGACCATCACCATCAGCGCCTTGAGAAGTCGCTCTCTTGCCGGTGAAAACGGGCCTCCGGCCTTCTCGCTGGAAGCCAGCTGTTGACACGCGTCCTAGTTTGATTTGAGTTTCAGTGGCTTCCCACCCGCCACGCTCTGCCCTCCAGGTTGGAAGGGGAGGTGGCCACTGGAGCTTGCCAGTGAGCCCAGAGAGAATGACAATCAAAGCAAGTGCGCGGCGCAGGACACTCGAGCTTCCCGGCGAACTCTGATGTGCAAAGCAGCCCAACTTCCATTGGCTCTCAGGGAGAGAGGGGCTCTTGGCTCCTCTAGCTCTACACATCCTGCAGGACGGTACAACGAACCCTGACAATCCCAGTCCCTGGAGCTACAGTGGAAGAAGAGGGGCATGGTGACCTAATGTGGGAGCAAAGCACACATCCTCCATCGCTACAAGGATCCCCAGTATCATAGTATGCCTATTTCCCTTGACACCTCTCCTTCTTTTGAAGACTAATTGTACCCAAGCACTCCAGACACCTCCATCTCTACTGGTTTTGGAAAGATTGGTTCAGAACTGGCGACTGGGGGATACTTATACATGTTGGTATGTTCTAAAGGCAGGCAACTGAATTAAGGTGACCTGCTGTGAGTCTTAAAATACTTTTTTTTTTAATTTTGGTCTCCTTTTATTAAAGGTCAAGCGAGCCCGATGCAGATTATCCAGGCTGCTCAGAATTCCCCGCAATCTGCCCATGCCAGCAAGATATGTATCGCAAATCTCTCAAAATATAATCTTGGGGAATCATATTCTGAATACTGTTTTGATTAAAAAAATCAGAGCAGGGATTGATGCAGAACTAATATGAAAAGAGAGGAGCACAAGCCGGAGAGCGCCTTAATATTTAATAACAAATAAAAAAAATGGGCTCGCCCAGATTTTAAAAGAGCAAATTCAAAGCATTAAACACGATAATAAAAATCTAGATCTGTTGGATGAGCTTCATGATGAATCAGATTTTTTGTATAAGAATCAGCACAGGAAAGTGAACTCTGTGGGTTCCCCCCTCCCACTTGTTTACTATGGAAGCAAGGACCACACGCGGCTATTACAAAACGAGAAGAAAGTTGACGTTGCCAGGTACTCAGAGCCCTCAACTCCCGCTGATTTTAACACCCAATGGGGTCTCAACATCGGGCAGCACTGGGCCCTTGAGGAAGAGCACAGTCAAGGTGTCAACTCGGATTGACTGCGAAAGAGCAGCTAAATCAGACGCAGCATCGAGTGATACGAACAGTGACCAAAGAAATGCCCCCCAACCTATTTGACAGTCAAGAAAGGAAACAGGGGAAAGCGGGGCGGGGAGGACGGGACTCAGATGCCTTCCATGGATGCAGCTTCCTTGATTAAAGACCTCTTGCTAAAGGGTTTGTCTGCAAGACTGGAGAGACTCGCACGCAGACAGCCTGTTTTAGAGGGAGAGTCAATGCTGCCCTTTCTCTCAAATCACTTCCATTTGGGACCCTCTTGTAGGGTGGTGGTGATTGCGGTATTTACCATAGCGCCCCCTACCGGCAACATCCTATGATGAATACGGTATGGTAACAGCCTACCTGCAGTAGCAAATGTCAGTCATGCTACAGAGCAACCAACATGAGTGGATAAATACACCCCAGCACAATTACTATATTGCCTTGAAACATCACATCCGGGCACTATCACTCTACGGTCTGGAACTCTTGTGTTGCTCATTGTAGCACAATTGCTATACCCGGTGATCCCATCATAGTGTAGATGCTAGCGCGGTGAGAGGGACTAGGGGAAGTCATTACAAGGCCACTGCAATAAAAGCTTTTTTGAGATTATGGGATGGTGATATACTTCTAATGTATGGCGTATTTAAATAATATAGAGTGATAGCGCAGGTAAGTGTTGTTCCTTTTTGTTCGGTATACATTACATTCTGGTGACAAACAGCCGCTCCCTGTGCCTGTTTTAGGGGCACGTGGCACGTGAGACTGTGGACAACTTGCCTCACCCACTAGATCAACAAGAAACAAATGATGCTGTGATACAAAGAGCATCTACCCCAGTACGATGCCCCCTGCAAAGAAGAACAGATTCGCTGTTTAGTTTTCAACAGTGAGATCGCTCTGGCAAGACAGGTATCAACTCTGACACTTCAATGCCAAATCTTATTCATCAACAGCGTCCTCCCAACTGAAATGCACCTTCCAGCTAAGCAATGGTGAGAAGCAAGAGATCTCTGGACAGACACAATGGATACATCATTTGAAACTTGCTATTTAAAGGAGTCCAGATGACTTAAATCGCAGGCTTTCACTTAGATGAACCGCAGGTTCATTTTAGGGCTGGCTTATATGATAATTGTGACTTTGTGAGGTGTTTCACTTCTGCCAGGACAGATACGATTAGTGCTTTGGCAGAATCTCTGTCAAGAACAAGGAAACCTGCGACAAGCAACTGGGTAATAAAGCCACCCTAATGTCTTTCTCTCGCCTTATTTGGTTTCCTTTCTGTCTCAAGATCAAGTTCACAGAGGTGTTGGAGTCACTCTGCGAAATCAAAATAATCAGGATCACTTGGTTTAAAAGCAAATGTTCTATAAAACCAGCGAGAGCAGGAAGTCACCCCTCTGCCTAGAGAGTTTCAATACAGTTCCATCACTGGGGCGGGGGGTGAGAGGGGACCTACCACTACCAAACCAATGTAAGTCTTGTCTCCTCCGGGGGCCCCGAATACAAGAAACCCATCATGAATCATTTCCCCGAATGTCCCTTCGTTCAGCTCGGCCCCTCCCAATCCTGGTCCATGATTTTTCCTGCAACGAGGACTCGGAGGTTTAAGAGAGTGGAGAGGCTGTATCCCGCATGGCAGGTCTGATATGAAACGCCACATCACTTGGCTGGAAACATCCTCAGATGTGGGGAATCGGATTTTCTCTCCCCACCGCCTGGCCAAGGGAACGGGTTCCGGATGTCACACCGCCTCCCCTACCTTCCAGATTAGATACAACAGTTCACAAGTTTGTAGCCTATCAGGGCGCTTTGTTCCCCAATTAGTGAACACGCAGACACGGCCTTCCCCTCCCCTCTAGGATTATTTCTCTCCCTGGCCTCTGAGCGGGCCGGCTCGGGGGAGCTGGGACCCGTTGATTGATGCGTCCCACGCTGGGTTAAGAAGTTTGGAAAACAAAGTTCGCCTGCTAATGGCTCCCAGTTCCCCTGCGGATGAGCAGATGCGGGCTGCACACTTCACTGAGCGCGCTGGGGGGAATGTGTGTCGGGCATTGTTCGGGATCGTGTCTCGCCCCCCTTGGAATTCGCCGGACGCTGCTAATGAATTTTTGTCCAAGATAATTATCGGGGCCCTGGAGCCCGGGGATGAAAAGGCGGCTTTGTGCGGCCGGGCTCCCCCCGCCACTCGCCGTGCCCTCTGGGCGACCCAGCCTGCCAGGCAGGGGCATCTGAGCTGCCCGGGGATTGCCCCACGACCTACTTCTGCCCAGGACAGAGCCGCCTCGCTGTCTCCCTAGCCGGCCAGGGCAGGCGGGCTGCTGCCTTCCCCCACCCTACTGAGCTGGCCCAATGCAGGTACATCGGCAAGACACACAGAGGTCACGTCTACACGGGGATTTGTTGTATTTTAATCCGGGCTGCACATTCTGGTGTTGGCAGGTGCTGCATAGGGCTACACACAGCTCGAAACAGACTTGTACACCGGTGGGTTTTACCTCGATGTAACTTGAGGAGGTCAACACCGCTACCCACCCACATCCCTCCGTCCTTGGGGTTACCTCCGCTGCCTATAGCCAGGTGGAAACTACAGCGCTCTGTCTCCCCGCAGACGCCAGGTAACTCCAGTTAGCCGCCTGGCTGACAAACACAGCCTTTCTCAGACAGATGTGTGTCCGGAGCACATGTGAGCAGCGTCTACACTTGAGTTCGCAGTCACCTTCCATGTGAAACACCATTGGTCCAGTGTAGACAGGAACACCCACAATTCTGCTACAGAAGCATTAGGCTAGTGCAGTGGTTCCCAAACTTTAATAACCTGCACACCCCTTTCACTAAAATGTCAAGTCTCATGAACTCCCTAGTAAAAATGAATATTTCCAGGGATTTTCTCTTTTACCTGAATATAAATTATAAAAGATGTGATCCTGGAAATATAAAGTTTGTTTTTATGACATGCTTATTACACACTATTTATTATTATTTATCATTACAGTATTTTTATTATGTTATGAAAACAGCAACACTCTTCCAAGCTCTCACTTTCATAGCTTGTATCACTTTGAATAAGCCTGTTATAAGACAAGGCTCCTATGTTTCATCAAGGAGTATCAGATGTGAAACAGCACAAAGGTATTTAAGAAGCCAACTCAAAGAGTTCCTCCTACACAAGCTTTCAGGTCTTGAGCAAACAGAGCATGTTACAACAAACCTTAAACTTGTTCTTCATTATAATTTAAAAAAAACAATACTAGCTGCCTATTTAATTTTAAAAACAGCAAAAAAAAATTCACCTCCCTTTCCGTTTCTTACAAGGAGTCTTGAAGTTTAAATCTCCTCAGTGTGATAGATAGGCTTGCTTTGATCCGCTTAGCTCTTGGAAGTCCAGGGGTTCCGGACTGCTGGCCCCGTGCTGCCCGGAGTCCCTAGGGACAGCTCTGTCCACCATTAGGGAATCTGTTCCTGAGAACCCCTGTAACATTTTGCGAATCCTAGTTTGGGAACCACTGGGCTAGTGCAAAAACCAAAGAATCAGTGGCAACCATCGATCTGAAGTTTCTTTTCCAAAAGCAAACACCACTCCTTTTCTTTCAAGTGGCTGCAGGCCAGTTATTGCTCTACTGGTTCTGCCTTCACTCGCTGGATGGGGAAAGGCTTTTTAATTATATAAAAATGAAAGATTGTGTTAGCAAAATTAGTTCAACAAATAACACTGACCATCACAGATACAGAGCCAATCTCAGACCAGCTTCACTTGTGTGGTCTATGCAGGAGGGGGTGGGGGAAAAGAAAGAGGGTAGAAGTTGAAAGTCTGTCTCTCTCTCTGGGCTTGTCTACATTATACCATTTTCATCTTCGGACACAATTATAAATAGTCAAGATAGGTGCCAGGATTCTGGCCTGGGCAATCCTCACTCCCTGATGGTATCAGCATCCTGATGGTTAACTCCACTTTGCAGAGTCAAGGTGTCATGGTATAATTCCCCACTCTGAACCTTAGCGTCCAAAAGATGGGGTACCAGCATGAATTCCTCTAAGCTCAATTACCAGCTTAGAACCTGTAGCGCTGCTACCAACCAGGAATTCCAGTGCCTGGTACACTCTGGTCCCCCCAAAACCTTGCCCGGGGACCCCCAAGACCCAGACCCTCTGGATCTTAACACAAGGAAAGTAAACCCTTTCCTTCACCGTTGCCTCTCCCAGACTTCCCCTCCCTGGGTTACCCTGAAAGATCACTGTGATTCAAACCCCTTGAATCCTGAAACAGAGAGGAAAATGCACCTTCCCCCCTCCTTCTCTCTTCCCCTTCCAGATTCTTCCTGAGAGAAAGTAATCCTGGCACAGAGAGAAATCAGCCTCTCTCTCCCTCTTCCCTCCTTTCTCCCCACCAATTCCCTGGTGAATCCAGACCCTGTCCCCTGGGATCTCACCAGAATAAAAAAACAATTAGGTTATTAAACAAGAAAAGCTTTCAATTAAAGAAAGAAAAAAACAGTAAAAATTATCTTTGTAAATTTAAAATGGAATAGGTACAGGGTCTTTCAGCTGTAGACACTGGGAACACCCTCCCAGCCTAAGTATACAAGTACAAATTAAAATCTTTTCAGCAAAATACCAATTTGAACTCCTTTCAGCCAAATGCACATTTGAACTCCTTCCAACCAAATACACATTTGCAAATAAAGAAAACAAACATAAGCCTAACTAACTTTAGCTACCTAGTACTCACTATTCTGGATCTATAAGAACCTGTATCAGGGAGATTGGAGAGAAACCTGGTTGCACGTCTGGTCCCTCTGAGCCCCCAGAGTGAACAACCACCAAAATCTAACAGCACAAACAAAAACTTCCCTCCCTCAAGATTTGAAAGTATCCTGTCTCCTGATTGGTCCTCTGGTCAGGTGACAGCCAGGCTTACTGAACTTGTTAACCCTTTATAGACAAAGAGATATAAAGTACTTCTGTGCTATTAACTTTTCTTATCTGTTTATGACACAAGGGATAACATCTGGTAAGGGAGCCAAGGTAAAGTGAGTGTAACTAGATAATCAGAACAAGGCTCATTGAGTTTGACGCCCTATTTGTAAACTCCAGTGATAACTGAAGAACCCAGTTTGCTAACTCAGCGTTCCATGTGTATATTACAAACCCTTTCCCTATTAACCCAGCAAAAGGTAAAAATAAACTGGGGGGCTGTCACACACCGCAGCGTCTGCAGGTTGAGCATAGGGCACATACCTGGGGCTCCTTCCACTCCTCCATTTCCCCCTCCCTTTCCCAAGCTCCCTGTGTCTCACCCTCCCATTTCAGGGACTCCCTGCAGTTCACCCCCACCCCAATATCAGGGGCTGTGTGTGTCCCCCATAGCCCCTTCCTCCACAACATGGTCTCTTGTGTCCCCTATACCCACTCCTCATCTCCTCTCACTCCTCTAGGTCCCTCCTTTTCCTTCCCAGTCTCTATATCCACTGATTTTGGATACTTGCTTCGATACCCAAACCACCCATTTCTGGCCCACATCTCTGCTTCCCTCATCACCACCACCCCCATTCCCATGCATATCCCTGCATTAGCCCCCATCCCTTCCACCATTCCCTTTCTGAGTTCCTGCTTCCCCCTCACTACCACCAGCTTCACTTTCCTACAGTCCACTCTCCTCTGGGTCCATTGCATCTCCTACCTCACTGATCCCTTGCTTTCTCCCTCCTCTTCACTTCCCTTTTGGGTTCTTGCTTCCCCACACTATCGCTGCCCTATGCCTGTAGTTCCTGCTGCTTCCCCGCTCTGCTCTTCACACACACACACGGTTCTCACTCCCCTTTGCTCTTTCCTCCACAAACGCTCCCTGTAGGGCTTATTTTTGACTGAGTTCAGGCTACAGACAATGCCCCACGCAGCAAGTTACACTGCTGACTCCCACACATGTAAGCAGGGGCTGGAGAGAGCAGAAAGATTCTTCTGCCTACAGTACTAGACAGTCTGAGCCCCCCGGTTTTCTTCTCTATCAGGCTTTTCTGGTATTTCCATTTACATCAAACACCAATAGGGTTGTGTTCATGGATGCATAGAACATACCCAGGAATTCTGGAATTAAGCAGACACAGTGTTCCAAAGTTATTGCATTACAGACAAACCAAGAAATGCCAGGGAGCCAAGGGGAGAGCCTTGCTTTGCTCAGCCAATACATAAAAAATAACAGTTTTCAAGCAAGTTACCATCACCGGCAAACAAGTAACATCAATAAACAATGTCACAGTGAGCCGCTGGTTCTGAAAAGCCCCCTCAAGCCCTTCAAAGCTCCAGCTCCATACGCTTATAAACAGCCCAGCCACAGTGTGGACAAGTCTGATAGCCCATGTACAGTTCTCCTTCCCTGCTGTTAGCTACACTTGTTAGCGCCTCTCAGGTTAGCCTAGCTAACCATGGGCCAGCTACTTCCAGTTTAAAGCTCCACTTCACCTGAGCTAGAAATTGGGGGAGGGCAGGAGTCAGGTTATGGGCAACACCTGAGTTATACCTCCAGCTAACAATGCAGTGAAGACAAGCCCTCTAAATCTAGATTGCCTGTCTCTCTAAAGAGATCTTTTCACTTAAAAAAAAAAAAGGGCAGGGGGTTAACTGGAGTTAGCTAAAAGAACAATGAAGACAACTCAGGTTTTAACTTGGGTGAGTTTTTTTAGTTAAAGCCTATCAGGGAACCTGGGGTTTAGCTTGAGCTGCTAACCCCTGTAAAATCTAGAGCAGCCGTGTCTAAACTGCTATTTTAACAGGAGTAACTAACCCAGATTAAAGAGTAAAAGATACATTTTTTTTCTTTTTGCACACACAGTAAATACATTGAGAGGGATGCTCTAGCTACGCAAGTTACTAGGCATGACTCAGGAATTGCAGGATGAAGTATTGTGATCCAAAATACTGCAGCAACTAGGTGGTATTCCTGCTGAAAAAGGATCGGAGGGTTATAGTAAATCACAGATTAAATACGAGTTACCAATGTGATGAAATTGCCAAAAAAAAAAGAAAAGGCTAATCTCATTCTGGGGTATGTTAACAGGAGTATTGAATGTGAGACACAGGAGGTAATTGTCCCACTCGACTGGGCATTAATGAGGCCTCTTTGGAGCTCTGTGTCCAATTCTGGGTGCTACACTTTAAGAAAGATGTGAACAAACTGGAGGGAGTCCAGAGAAGAGCAACAAAAACAATGAAATGTTAAAAAACTAACATATGAGGAAAGGTTTTAAAAACTGGGCATGTCTAGTCTTGAGAAAAGAAAGCTGAGGTGGGGCCTACTAGCAGTTTTCCGATACATTAATGGCTGTTATAACGAGGACTACGGTCAATTGTTCTCCATGTCCATTGAAAGTAGAACAAAAAAACAATGGGCTTAATCTGCAGCAATGGAACTTTTGGTTAGATATTAAGAAACATTTTCTAACGAAAAGCATAATTAAGCTCTGGAGTAGGCTTGCAAGGGAGGTGGTGGAATTTCCATCAGAAGTTTTTTAAGAACAGATTGGACAAACACTTGTCAGGGCTGATATAAGTTTACATGGTCCTGTCTCAGTGCACAGGGCTGGACTTGATTTCTTGAGGTCCCTTCCAGTCCTACAGTTCTATGATTCTATACCAGGCAGGTGATCAGATTCAACAGCTCTTCCCAACCTTTTGAAAGATGAAGCCTATGTCAGGAAAATGAAACAAACTGGATCCCCCTTTAACACTTGTAATAGTAGCAGTTCAGCATGGATAAACTTGCCCTGCTATTGGTTTGCACCCCCCCCAACTAGCCCTTCACTCCCCTTTTTAGAAAGACACGCACCACACTTTGGAAAACAGTGAATTAAATGGATCATATTCAGAATAGCTCCTTCCTGGGCTTAAAATCCATGATTCTCTGAGACTGGAGTCCAGGATTTCATATCTACCACTGATGCATAGTGAAGCTTTGGACAACACACTTTAGGTCCAAATCCTGCTCACCTTACTCAAGCCAGTAGTTTTATTAATTGCACATGCCTACATTTCCCTAGTATGTATTATTGGGATAATACTTATCTGCCTCGCAAGGTGCTGTCTAACTGAACTTCAGCTTGTAACGTACTTCAACAGCCTCACATGGGGGCTGCTAGATTAGAAATTATTATTTGTGGCTGCAGTTGTTGTTATGAAGCAGTATGTTATGGTGAGTGATTATTTCAAGCTGCTCTAAACCAGTGTAGGCTGCTCCTTGTCCCAGGTGTCATTTCAGGACCAATGCATCTGTTACTGGGAATTTTTTTTTAAACCTACTGTTCATCTGCAAATAAATCAAGGCCAGGACAGGTGGGTAACAATCTGGAAACATTTCATTTTTATTTAATCTGGATTCTTTTTCAATCTACTTAACAGGACAAATACTTTTTCTTTCCTAGCCGGAATCTGAAAGCTGGATTTTTCATCTGAAGAGGAGAAAATATCCCGATAACACCTTGAGGTAAGTAGAACAGTGTATCTCAATTATCTTTAGCAACACATTGGTAGTTTCTGGCCCTCTAAAAGACTTGAGAGAAGTGAAAAAAGTTCTCAAGAAAAAATCCACCTTGAAGATTTGTAGTAAACTTCCTAGTGCTTTATATCTTGCTTTCTACCCTTCTGGGGAGACTCTTTGGGAAATAAACTCATATACTCAGAGTAGAGACCTTATATATGCATATCTCAAAGCCATTACATCTACTACCTGGATTTTCCAGAGACATAAGATAGCCTTAAATATGGCTCAACTAGCCACTGGAAAACTCTCCCAGATTTCTCCTACGTTCTCCAGTTCTTCAAGGCCACTGATCCCCAGATGACAGTATCTCCTCTTGGGACTGTGGGCGAGCTGAAGTCACAGGGGGTCTCTAGGATCTGGCAAGGGAAATGGCACCTTAAAGATGTATTTTCATTTCTCCACTCCCAATCCTGTACCAAGAGCAGCTTGACCTGATCAGCATATTCAGCCTTTTTATTTGCAGAATGCCGTCTTCACTTGTGGAGTGAGGCAGTAACTGGCCTTTAAAATTTGCTAACCTTTGGCTCATCTGTTGGTTTCCTTAATGACCACTGTGTCTTATAAGACTTGCACACTAAATTAAGTGACTTCCTTTGGAAGGAAAAATGGAAGAGGTACCCTACAAGAAATTGAAATCCTCCCTCTACCTAGAGCATGAATTGTTATACAGGTGGATACATTTATTATATTGTTGATACATTATATCTGACAATTTCATACAAGTTAATGGAGCAATCTACAAAATTATCCTTTTTAAAAGAAGTCTGCACCACGAAAGTGTATGAAAGCATCAGCCATCAAATCTGCTACCATGAATGTTAGCACTCCCATAGATGTTAGGAGTTACTAAGACTTAAATTATTACTTTGAACATGTTATCACCAAGCTTGTCGCAAGGCAGCCCTCAAAGAACTGATCAAGAAAAAGAAGCAATAGAGTTAGATGGACAAATATCTACACTCAAGAAATATCACCTTAGGCGTATCAGAGTTATTGCCTGATTTGACTCAGAGGAAAAGCTTGGCTTATTGTAGATGCCAGCTCTGTTGGACTCAGATATTTTAGTGGAAAAGTATTCTCAAGACTTCAACATTCTGCATTTCATGGAGGTTTCGCATATTGGGGTCTCTTTTCTAGACCACAGACAATCCAGGTGATAACCACGAACACAAGTGAGCACAAATGTGTAAGAGATGCAGACACAAAATATCCTTTTGAGTAGGGGAAGCTGAAGTGGGTTGGGAGTCAGAAATCTGGGGTCTAGGCTTACCCCTTTTGCAATGACTGATGTTTATATTTCTGTTCAGTTTAGCTTAATGAATGCAATCTGTTTAAAATGACTTACCCTGGTTTAAAGTGCATCTGTATTAGGGATTTGCACCCATGTAACTGGATTGATTAAAAAATTGATTGAGTTATATTGGTGTAAGTTTCTGAATATAGACATGCTGTAAGGTTGGTGACATTTCATCCATTGATTTTCACTATGTGGATGTTTGGAAGGACATGAGCTAGAAGCTTAAATTTAAACAAAAACAAAAGTTTAGTTTCTGTGCCAAGTGGTGGATTCGGTGGCAAATTCCACAAATGTGGCATTGCAGAGTACTCAAGGTCTTGCTTTCATTTAAATTTGTCTTAATTTTATTCAGCCTCATCTTCATAATCAATTATAAATGGCTTCAACCTGATTCAAGTTGAAAACCTAGGTCTACTGCATGATCTTTCAGTCAGAAGAAAATCCTGCTGGCTACAATGTAGCGTTGTCCATCCTCTTCCCATCTGATACATCATGTAACAGTTTGCCTTTCCATGTGTGGAAAAGACTTCACTTCCAAAGAAGTTATGGTTTCATAGAATTTTAACTTGGGGCCAAATTTGCTAGTGCCATGCCCTACCAGAATGTAGAATATTTAAGCAGAGCTACTGCTCAGCGCTTCTGATATCCTTTGTGGAGCAAAACCAGTTCCACATTAAACCATGTGACTAACAAGCCTCTACGCTGATGCAAAATGTTTTTGGCTGCACAGACTGCCCAAGGGCTGGGCCTAAGAGAGGAAACTCCTCCTGCCCCTCTTCTCTTCATATCATGCCTTCACTCAGCACCATGCAGTGGGTGCTTCATCCCAGAAAAATTACTCCAGTCTCTGACGAGAAATATCACACAACACAGCCACAGGCCGCATCGTTGAATACAGAATCTTTCCAGTACCCTTTCATTGTTTGGGATTTTTTTTAAAGTCCCATCCATTGCTTCTTACAGGGGTTGTACTCAAGTTTCCCTTTCTCTCTGGGCTGGAGATAGTTCATGCAACTGCACAGACTTCATGCATGTGCTGCTAAAAGCAGAACTCTAATGGGGGCTGTTCTCTCCATGACAAACTGCCCCCAGTGAGAGCCTTAGCCTTGCTAACTGCTATAAAGTGGATAGATATAGCTGCTTCCTGATGCCCCAGATACCTGTGATTCACTGGGGTAAGATATTATTGGTCCCACTGTTGTGCACTGTACATGATATTGAGAACCAAACTACATACCTGTAATAACAGGTGGCTCACATACTGATTTTTCATCAGTAGATCTCAAAGGACTTTGCAAAGGAGGTCAGCAATATCCTCATTTTACTGGTGGGGAAACTGAGGCATGGGGTGATGTTACTTTCCCAAGGCCACTCAGCAGGTCAGTGGCCAAGCCATGACTAGAACCCAGCCACCTGAGTGCCAGGCCAAAGCTCTATCCACTAACTCACACTACCTCATGGTCAGATTTGGTGTACAAATATGATGGGAATCACACAGTGGTTGGTACCAGTTTGGGTAGATAATAGATGGGAAAGCCAGGACTTTTGAGTCACCTGCTTTCCAAGTATTAACTTCAGAGCTAGCTGCTGTTCATCCAGCCAGGTGTTTCTCAGCCCTGTAATCAGGAGCTATGATTTATGTACAGTGTGATGTCTGCCAATATGCTAGCCACAACTATCAATGTGAGAGCAAATACCTGTGCATGGCATACAGTGATAGCTCATCATTGTCACACACAGGAGTTACATCCTCCCATTGACACCCCCCCTCGCTGACCAAGTTAAGCAACACTGTATGCTTCCTGATCCTTGCTAGCACATGTGGAGTATGACTTCCGCATCATTATTTATTTGGAGCACTGCATAACAGCTTCACTTTGAGCTCTTCACCATAACAGACAGTTACATACACAGGCCAACAGTGTAGATCAAGCAATTCTGAGACATGCTCAGCAGCAGAGTTGAAGACTGACTGCTCATAGTAAAACCAGGTTACCCTGCCAAGCCAAAATGACTGCCATTTCCAAGGCACTGCCACAGCTGGCAAAACTATCTGCTCACCCATGATCCAAAGTCAGCCCTGACTAATGAAGGGCATCTGATCTAACTCTCCCCCTCCCCAGTAGTGAACGATGTTCTTACAAGATTAATGGAAGCAGGGACGGAAACAATCACTCCAGCTAAAGCTGTGACATTCAGTCCACAAAAATGTTTCATGATAGAAAGCTACTGTATCTTGATAGTTATGTCATTGACATCAGAACTGACAATAGCCTTTCTAATGACATTGCTTTACATTTGCAGGCTCTCTCTGCTTTATGCACAGGAAGATAACTGAAATGGCCCAAAGCCAACGGTGGAGTGACGAGATTACTGAAGACCTTGAAGGAATTTCTGTGAATCACTGAGGTGGAAAGATCTGAAACAAGAGCTGCACAAATTCCTAAGAAATTAGAATTCTCACAACTCTACTTGGACTTCACCACCAACTGTCCTGCTGCCTAACAGAGTCCCTAAGTAATTAACTCACTCTCCCCTGAAGACTGAGACACCAAAAATTGTTGTAGAAACAGAGCAGCCAAAGGGAAAAGAAAATGATTCTACAAACATAAGAATGGCCATACTGGGTCAGACCATAGGTCCATCTAGCCCAATATCCTGTCTTCCGACAGTGGCCAATGCCAGGAGAAATGAACAGAACAGATAATCATCAAGCAATCCATCCCCTGGCAAACAGAGGCTAGGGACACCATCTCTGCTCGTCCTGGCTAATACCCATTAATGGATCTATCCTCCATGAAGTTATCTAGTTCTTTTTTAAACATTGTTATAGTCTTGGCCTTCGAAACATCAATAGCCAATATAGGCTAATATGTTACAGATCACCACCAGCAAACCAGCATGCATACACCAGTCTTCTCCTGGTGTTACTACACTGATTTCAGTGATTTATATGAGCCTGAGATGAGAATCAAGCCTGCTGTGTTTTTCACAATACCAGAGATCACACAATAATCTCTGAAGTGTCAGATTACCCAGAATCCAAACATGCTGTCATTTTGCATGGGAAATATGATGTACTATAACTTTCCATGACTATGGGGTCGACAACAGTGGCTTGTGTATTGTAGCACAGGATTGGTAGGAACATGCAAGGCAATGGAATGGAATGATTTAGCAAACAGGACATTTCCATCAAGGGATGAGGTTTGTGGGTTTTTTGTTTGTTTGTTTGTTTGTTTTTTAAAAAAGCACATTAATTTAACATAAGCACAAATAGAAATAGAAGATTCCTCAATTTGGGATTCAGTGCACTCCGCTGACCCGGGGATTGGAGCCTGGCCTTTCTAAAGGCATTTCTCCCTTTTGTCTTTCAAGTAGAATATTTACAGTCTGTTCTGGTTATCCCCTTTGATAACATATAATGTCCCAATGGCAAGAAAAAAACAAAGGGCTCAGTTTTGCGTTCAGATATACACCTAAAGGTGTGAGCACCAGAGCTAGTTGGACTAGTCTGTCTACAATTTAAAGGAAGTGGCGATTCTGATAGGACATTTTCTATAGGGGATTAGAAATTCAGCAGCATTTTCTACCATTGAAGACCAAACCTCCTCTGTAGCAGTGAAGATTCAATCTTTTCTTTTGTTGCAGTTGTCAAGACTAGGGAGGATAAGGATCCATACAAATCTAACAGAACTAAGAAATTGGATAGGACAAGGGTAGCTGAAATTTGACATAGACAAGTACAAAATAACAGAGTGTGTGTGTGTGTGGCAGGGGGGAAGCAATTCCTCCAAACCATTCCCATATATTATCAGATACCTTTATTCCAAGTACTTACACAACTCATCAGCATTCAGATTAATTTGGATAACACTGTAATGATCACCTCATCTGTTGAAATGGTAGATTTTCAAAGCAAGATTTTTATCTGTCTCCCCAATGGTTGACTAGCAGACAGTTCATCTTCCCTCTTTTTCCCTCCTCCACCCCCACACACTTTCAGTGTGTCCTCAAATTGTATTTATTTATTTAGAAATACAAAGGTCTAATTACCTGATGGGGAATTTTTGTGATTTAAGACTTATAATTTACCTATAGAAAAATCAACTGCCAATAAGATTTTTCAGCATTTGTAGGATTCAAGAATTTAACATACATCATTACCCTTCTCCCTGCACTTTGACATAAAATCCCGTCTGACCCAGGCAATTATGCCACAAGTGTCTAAGCAGGAAACGGAAAAGATTTTCTCTCTTTCCTCTCAATTACAGTGATAATATAACCTCTCTCTCTTTATATCCATTTACAAATCTGAGCTAAAAATATAATAAATGCTAATAGATTGTATTTGATACATGAATCACACTGAATTTTAATGTTGTGATTTGGGCCTTATTTTCAGATCCAACTGAGCTGAGCGCAGATTGTAGAAAGGGTGGAACAAAGGTGGTTTCATGTCACTTTTCAATGCCAATCCTCGGGATAGCTGCGGACTGAACCAATCCCTAGTGCAATTTAGAGCAACCATTCTAGGAGCCAGGGATAAGCAGAACACAAGCAACGCTCCAATGACTCTCAGTTTTGGCAGAACCATACCCTCTCCATGCTCCCTTTGCACAGAGCCACCTCTGGCCCATAATGTTTAGTGTGAAGAACTCTCTTTTGCAGTGTATTTTTGTTATTGTAAACTCGTTGTTCACCTCACTTTGTGAACAGGCAAACCAGTCAGGCACGGATGCCAGACAAAACGTGTGATACTGGTTGCAAGTTTGGAACCTTGTGAATTATTTGATTGTAAAACTGAAAGCACTTGAAATCTGCCCTCTTTTGGCATTTGCAAAGCTTTCATAAAGTATAGAGTTTCCTGCATAATATTTCTGATGCAAAAAGTGTTGTTGAAATTGGGAATATTTTCCTCGCGCTAGCTGGATGTCACCAAAACCTTCAATGCAGTTTTTCTCTGGTACGTTTTCCAGGTTCTTTTCCATTTAAGTTCTTATACCATCTTCGCAGTAGTATTGGATCACCTTCTAGTAGTACAGTAGGCAATGTGAGTAACATCTGTCACCCGTGGTTTGTTCTCTCATTCTGTGCCCCAGGGGAGAACAGCAGGTTCAATGTAGTGGTTTGTTTTAAAATTTGAAGCTGAGATGTTTGCTTTTTTCATATAGTTCAAGTCACATAATCCCCATCAGGATCCCCAAATGTCTGCTTAAAGAATCCTCTCCCACAAAGTCAAACAGAGGCAAATACTTGATCATCTCAATGTCTATGTTATGTCACCTTAGATCTCCTTAGATACAAAGTCAAATTCAGAGTCAATATATAAGTTACATAGATCCCGTCACACTAACTCAGACTGTTATAACTGTTTATCCCCACTCCCCGTGTCCTCCTTGGAACTGTGGGTTTAAGATTCTGAGCAGGTTCGTAAGTAGGCCATAAAAAGTGAAAAGGTTACTTACTTACTGCATGGCTCCATAAAAATTAGCCACGGCTTAGTCCAGTATGAATGATAACACTGTTGTGAGGATTAATGTACCCATTTTATAGATGACTGAAGTAAAGAGAGATTAAGTGACTTGTCCAAGGTTACACCAGAAATCTGTGGAAGGGGTCAGAACAGAACCCAGACTTCTTAGACATAAGCTCTGTGCCTTAACTTCAAAACTCTTCTCTTCCCCTGCAACAGCCAGGGCTGGATTTCCAGTTAGGCTCAGTAGGCACGTGATTAGGGATACTAGCATTCTAGGGGTGCCTAAAAGTTAAAGGTAACACATACAGCTCCCCTGCGGGCAGCTGGCTCTTGGTGTGGGTTGGTGGCTGTCCAGTGTGTGGGGCTGAAGCAGGAGCATGGTGAACCGCGGCTGGGTGGGACAACTGCTAAAGGTGCTCGGAGTGTCCCAGCCCTTTCCCAATCTCAGCCGCCCTGCTGCCTCTGCCCAGTACTGGGGGGAGAGAGGGAGAGGAGAGATGTGGCCGGTGCCCCATTTACTTGCATAAGCAGAGCTGGAGTGCAGCTGCCATTCTGGGCTGCGGGGGGAAAGGAAGACACCCAGGGACCACTCATCTTTGGAATTGGTACAGTCCCCCACCTGGCACCTCCCCTGGGTGGGTGAGTTGTGCCCCAGCTTGGGCTGGGAGCACCATTTGGGGCAGAGGGTCTTATAAACACGGCCTCCCTGGGAAAATACATTTCTTTTCATTTCATTGTTTACGGAAAACACAAAGGTCCACTGCAGTCAGGGAGGTGCTGTAGATGCTGTGCTTAGGGGCACATAAGGTATAAATTTGGCCCTGGCAACAGCCTTACCCACATCCCGCTGAAGTCAATGGAAGTATTCCTGCTGACATCAGTGGGAGCTGTAGCAGGCTTTAAATCACCAAAGGCCTTATTTTTTTCAAGGGTTCACATGGGACTGCATGCTTTTGCTTTTCTTCCTATAGAAAATTACCGTGGTTGCCTGCACCAATCAGGCCAATTAGATTAATAAATAGAAGCACAACTAAACATGCATCTTACATGCACCTGTAAAAATCAGACCCTAAAAGACTAAATTACAATAAAATCAACCACTAACCATTCCAGCATATCCACTCTTCCTTAAATCTCAGCTACTGAGTTTACCTTTACGGACTTATACATGTAACTGGTAATGATGTTGCGCTTCCCATTTGTTGGTGATGGACATTAGTCAGAATTCCGCTATTGGATTGCAACCTATGTAGAATGGATAGAAAGTATAGCATGTACTTTCTCATTGTATTTCACCCAAAGCTAGCAAAATCCCTAAATTTCCCCCCACCCCACCCCCTGGTGGCTCACAGTGGATTAAGTTGCACACTAGTAATTCCGAGTCCAGTTTCACAGCCTAGAGGAAATGGTTATAGAAGGGAGTCCTAGTTAATACATTACAGAATAAAGGGGCCATTTGCTATGACACATGAGTGTAATAGAACTGCAGAACTGGGTTTTATGAATTGGTAAACCTGTTTCCTACAATGATAAATGATACTTTTTTTCTTCTCAAACACAATGACCTAGCAACAAAACCAACTTGATATTCCTGTTTACCGCTTATTATTGTACTTTGCTGTCCATCTTTTACTGGCACACAGGCCAGAATATTTTCACACACGAGAAACAGACAAAAATCTATTCTTCAGCAGAACACAAGGGAATTGCATGGGCAATTCCCATTAACACTGATGGATGTTGCATGCATTCCCCCACATATCAAGCTGGGAACAGCTTTCACCCTCTAAATATTTATAGACATAACTGTATTCAACTTTCATTCCACATACTACATTCATCTGATGCATTTTTGAAAGGGTCTTTAGTGTTTACTCATTCTCCTTACAAGAGTTTGACTCTTGACATATGACACTTGTGTGGTACAGAATGACCCAAAGTTAAAATGTGAATTATCATTAATCATTCAAAATCAATCAAATACCAATTTGCCCATAAATTCCAAGAAGTGTGAAGCCTTTGATGTGGAAGGAAGAGCCATGAACAATTGTTCATGAACAAGGGTATAAGTAAGTATCAACCCATCACATGGCCTAAAATATTTTTGTCACGTGACATTGTTTTCAACATTACAGAAAAAATATTCTACAGTTGTATTTTACTTTATTTTCTAAAACTGCACAAAACCCTCAATGAATATATGTGAGCCAGGCATATGCATGCACATGTATTCATGTACATACACTTCTGACTTGAGCACATGCATGAGGATTTTTGCACATGCAAACTGAGTACGCACAGAAGTGCATGTCTGCTTATAGAGAAGCAATTAAAACAAAATAAAACAAACACAAAAACAAGCAACAACCAACCAGAACCCAGGCTTTTGTTTATTCCCAGCTTTAAATTTAGGTTGTTTTTTGGAGGGTGATGGGGGGAAGGGGAATTTTCAAATTAAATGTAATTCACATAATAAAATAATAATTAATAATAATACCTAGCTCTTGTAGAACACTTTTCACCCACAGATAGCAAATCATTTTGTGAAGGTAGTAACAAGTATTATTATTCCTCTTTCACAAATAGGGAGACTGGGACACAGAAATGCAAAGTGAACTTTCAAGGACAACCAACAGCCCAGTGGCAGAACAGGGAATAAACCCCCTGTCTCCTGACTTCCAGTCCAATGCCTTATCCACTAGGCTACAAGCCCTATCACAAACCTAGTCTGAGCCAATAAAATATTATGCTGAGTTAATCTACCATTGTCTCAAGCCCTTCTTGTTCAGAATTATCCAGATGAAATGACTGAGATGTTTATTTATGATGGCACAGTTGGTAGCACCACATATTAAGGTAGCCCAACACTTTCCATTACAAGACCCTGTTTTTCAGTTACTTATAACTGCCACATTTTAACCACTTGGGCTGAAATTTCCCATACTGGGTGTCTGGAGGATTCTCTGCAGCTTGAGGTCTTCAAACCACAATTTGAGGATTTCAATAGCTCAGACATAGGTTAGGGGGTTGTTACAGGAGTGGGTGGGTGAGATTCTGTGGCCTGCATTGTGCAGGAGGTCAGACTAGATGATCATAATGGTCCCTTCTGACCTTTAAGTCTACGAGTCTGCCCCAGGTTGATTTTTTTTTTTTTTGGAAAGTTTCAACCAAAATAGTTCAGCCATTTCCAAGAATGAGGTTAGGGGAAAATATGTTGTTCTGTCCATATTAAAAAAAAAATACTTATGACTGTTTCTTTGAGAAGCCCTGAGTGTTTACTCAGGGATTTGCACTGGTTTATCTAAACCCAGTGCAAGTTTATAATAAGTTTATAGTAAATAATGAAATGCTAACTGTTAATAATTTGGATTCCCCTGTCTTCCAGTGCCTGTGTAAAAAGATAATTTCTTTTGTCTACCTGTCACCCACTCCTTATTAACACAACCTCCTTCTACTCCTGTTTGGTTCACACAACATGACTTCTTCTGTGGAAGAATTATGCCATGATCAAAACAGATTCTTGTGAGAGCCTTGCCTGGGAATGGAACACCATCATACAATTCCAGAATTTGGCTCTGAATGTCCCCAAATTCAAGATGTTTGGGGTTCAGGTCATATAACCCCTTTTCCCCTTTACAGAAAATCCAGCAGAATTTAGTTGAAGGTGAAGCCAAGAGGAACTTATAGAAATAACTCTGAAAATCTATTGGGTTTTTGGCAGCCCTATGTAATTCTATAGAAGTGTTATACTTTTCCAGCAGATTTGTCAACCATTTGATAGAATTTTAATAGAAAAGTTATTTTCAATTCTATGGGACTTTTTCCATAAGGAATTTCTCTCTCTAGGCTCATGCTTTCTGAGGAATGGAATACAAAGCAATGTTGCTGCACAGAAAATCCCCTCGCAAGAGATGCCGCAAAAACAATACAAAAAGAAATGAAGACAATCAGAAGAAAGCTCTCTAAGTGGCTCCCAGGTGGGAAGGAGTGAGAGAATGCAGAGTTTTCTGCTTTTAGTGGGAGGGAAATTTTGCTTATCTTTTCTGATAACCAGAAAACAACTGTTTTACTCTTTCTTTCGATTGACTTCCTTTCTTCTAGGAATCCTTTCTTTGTTTTCTACCTGGATTTGGAGCCAATTTATTCTTTATTATTTGCAGTGTGCTGTTGTGGGACTCAAGGGATGTGGGATCTTCTAGCACTAAGCTGTGCAATGTTGGGGATTTTGGCTGCTTGCCCAAGTTAATGCAAAGAACTAGGACTTAAAAAAAACAAAAACAAACAAAAAAACAGAGCAAACCCCCAAAATAGAAGTGTACCTTTTTCTGAGATGTAAGCTGTATCGTGACCTATTTCTCTATGCTCCTGCATCACTCATTTATGGATTGGGTAGGTAATGAGCACAATGACCTACAAAAACAGCAGAAGAAAGGGAAAAAAATGCATATACCCAAGATCTTCGAGGACAGGTAATTTAACAGGATTTATGGATCAAAGAAAAATAGGCCAGGAGAGTTATGCACATTTCCAATTACTTCCTTGAAAAGTTTGCATATAAAGAAAGAAACCTTTAGAAAGATTTAGAAGATGAGAGACAGCTCTGGAGAAGTCTCTGCACCTGTGATGAGCAGGACACAATCTAGTTATGGGTTGAGTTAAAACTCCATTGAGGCTGGCAGGTGTGACCCCACCATTCAGTTAACATAACTGTAAGCATAAGCCCCACTTAAGACAGAAGGTGTCTGAACCTGGCCAAAAGCATTTGGCAGAATATTGTATTCAACGTGAGTGCCTGTTTGTGGGAAGGGAGAACTCTCAGAAATTGAGGTCAGACAAGAACAGAGGGCATGAGGGAGGTAGCTAAAAGCATGTGACTGAAGAAGCATGGTCAAAAATGGGAGCAAAACCATTAAAAACTTTTGACAGACATTCCACATTTTGAAATTCAAAGAAAAAAGCAGCCACTTCTACCTGTCTATCTATTGGAAATCTTGGCAGCAGCATTACCTTGACCCCAAGGCAAGAAAACAGCATTTTATATCGAATAGTCATGTCCTTGGGGGCAGGAACTGTCTGTGTGTCCTGTGTTTGTACAGCACGTGGCACAAGTGGGTCTTGGGCCATGATTAGGGCACTAGGCACTACTGTTATACGAATAATGCTAATTAAATGCTAATACTAGAACACTGTGTATCATTCTGGTGTCTACATCGTAAAGGTAGGTTGAAAAATTAGAGAGGATGCAGAAGAACACAAATGTTATTGGTGGGCTAGAGAAAAAGTCTTACAGTGAGACTTGAAGAACCCGATCTTAAATAGGTTTGCTTAGCTAAATACTTCTCAAAAAGAAGATTGAGTGACTGGGCAAGAAAACGGTAGATGAAATTCAGTGTTGATAAATGCAAAGTAATGGATATTGGAAAACATAGTCTCAACTACACATACAAAATTGTGGAGTCTAAATTAGCTGTTACCACTCAAGATAGAGATCTTGGACTCTCATAGACTTTAAGATCAGAAGGGACCATCATGATCATCTAGCCTGACCTCCCGCACTTCGTAGGCCACAGAACCTCGCCCACTCACTCCTGTAATAGAACCCTAACTTTTGGCTGGGTTACTGAAGCCCTCAAATCATGGTTTCAAAACTTCCAGTTACACAGAATCCACCATTTACATTAGTTTAAAACTACAGGTGACCCGTGCCCCATGCTGCAGAGGAAGGCAAACTCTCCCTCCCCACTCAGGCGTCTGTCAAGCTGATCTAGGGGAAACATTCCTTCCCAACTCAAAATATAGTGATCAGTTAGATGAAAGTTATAGTTCAGATAGTTCTCTGAAAACATTTGTTCCAAGTGCAGTGGCCGTCAAAAAAGCTAACAGAATGTTAGGAGGTATTAGGAAAAGGATAGGTAAATGGACAGAAAATATCAGAATGCCATTATATAAATCCATGGTACACCCACACCTTGAATACTGAGGGAAGTTATGGTCACTTCATTTTTAAAAAGATACATTTGAATAGGAAAAGGTATAGAGAATAGCAACAAAAATGATTAGGGCGGATGGACCAGCTTCCATATGAGGAGAGATTTAAAAAACTGGGACTGTTCAGACTGGAAAAAGATAACAGGGGGATATGACAGAGATCTATAAGATCATGAATGGTGTAGAAAAAGTAAATCAAGAGGTGTTATTTGCCCCTTTATACTGGTTTAAAACAAACATAAAGAAGTATTTCTTCACATAACATAGTCAACCCGTGGAACTCATTGCTAGACAATGTTGTGAAGGCCAAAAATATAACTGGGTTAACAACAAATTAGATATGTTTATGAAGAATAGGTCCATTAATGGCTATTAGCCAAGATGATCAGGGATGCAATCCCATGCTCTGGGCATCCTTAAACCTCTGACTGTAGAAGCTAGAATTTATCACTTGATAAATTGCCCTGTTCTGTTTACTGCCTTTGAAGCATCTGGTGATGGCCAGGTGATGGAAGACAGGATACTGGGCTAGATGCATCTCTTATCTGACCCAAAATGGTCACTTACGTTTTTACTGAAAGGTGACTTGGGTACAGTGTATTAGGACCTTTACAGGGAGACAATATCAGGTACTAAAGGTCTCTAATATAATTATGAAAAGTATAACAATAGCCAGTGACTGGAAATTAACACCAGGCAAAGTGAAGTGAAAAAACATGGCACAAACTTCCAACAGCACAGGTGATTAACTATTGGAACAAGCTATCCAGGGAAGTGGTGGTTTCTCCATCTCTTGATCAAGACTGGATGTCTTTCTGGAAGATATTCTTTTGTTAAAAACAAGTACATTTGTAGCTGGATGAAATGCAGTCGTCTGTGTCATGCAGAAGGTAACACTAGATGATATAATAGTCTCTTTTGGTCTTAAAAATCTATGAAGAACAATATTATTGGTTCCCCTTTGAAAATACAGACTTTTTTCAACCATGTCCTCATCTTTTTGGGAGATTTTTTTCACTTAAAGGACCTTTCAAAGCCTGTTACAAACATAATTTAGGACTTCACACTAGAACTGTTTGCAAATTTTTCAGTACAGGTCTGTCACATCTTACGCGCATTTAACATGTGAGATTTCAGCTTTACGCAGTCAACAAAAACAAAAGAAAAAGAGAAAAATAACAATTTAAATACTATTTCTGTAGTGCCATTCAACTCAATGTAATTTTGACTATACGCGGTTTCGCTTTACGCGCTAACTGCAGAATGGAACCCACGCGTAAAATGAGACAGACCTGTAAAACAGATTTTCATCAGCAAAGGACTGGTGTTGATGATACTTTCATTGGGAAGGTTTGTCATATGCAGGGTAGAATTTCTTGTCAAAACCATAGACACACTTGCTTCAGAGTAGCCAGTAGCCTGTAGGGTCAGGGCATTCCACTTGGATCTGGGAAACTCGGGTGGGAAATTTGGATTCAAGGCCCTGCTCCAAACAGATGGCAAGGACTTGAACTTAGGCTTCCTACATCCAAAGCAAGTACCCTGATCACCAGGCTCTTGGCTATTCTGGGATGGGTCACCTCTTTGTTATTCCCCAAAAATACCTGAAAGATCAGTTTCAGAACAGGAACATTTTAATGGGACAGGAAAAAAAAATCTGTTTCCCACACAGCTATATTCCACAGGTAAAGATTATTATTATGGGAGAATATGGACAAAATATTTCTTGCAAAAATTTACTTGAATTTTTAACAGGTTTATTTCAACTGTGTTCAATTATATTCATGCCCCTTGTGTGTGCACATTTTACTAGTATCCTAGGAAGTGAGATTGCTGGCACATCTGTGGAAAAAGTCAACCTTAAGCACATAAAGGAGGCAACCTGAGGAAATAAAGTTTTGAATTTATATTATTGAGCATTAGGCCTGAGGTTATAGTCAGCCACTCAGAGATTGCATTGTTTACTGCTCAAACAACAGCCTGTTAAAAATATCCCTGGCTATTGTAGTGATAGTACATATTTACAGGGGTTGTGGCCAGTTTTCAGTCATAGTAAAGACAGGCATGACCCCATTTTAAAATTATTACTTAAGAGTTTGGTCATATTTTAAGTGTCTATGAAATTATGCAAATAGAATTCTACCAGAAAATCAGATTGCTAGATAATTGACCATTAATCTTTGATAAAAGTTTTTAAAAATTAAAGCAATCAGAAATCAGCTTAGTGTGCAGTCTCTTGGGCCTTATTTTGGTCTAGAAAGTCTGTACACTAAGCTGATTTCTGATTACTTTAAGTTGCAAAAATTGCTTTTTAACCAATGCAAATCCACGGAAATCAATGAGGTTGCACCTGGTGTAACCATGGGCAGAATGTTGTGCGCTTCAGTCACCATGTTTTTTATTAAAACTCAGCATGTGTGTGGATACTTTGGATTCTGATTTGTTCAAGCACACAATAATCTCTTCTCTAAGCCAGTCAGAATACAGTAAGTTAATAATGCTGTAAGCAGAATCCAATTTATTCATAAAAATACAGTACTGTTTTAAAGAAACTGTTCTTTTATGGAAAATACTGTCCCTGATTGGCTTATGAAACAGACCTTTGTCTGTTTCAGCCAATCAGAATAGAGCAGGTCAACAATAGTGCAGTTAGTATCTGTCACTCTGCACTAATATCCATCAGACAAAATGATTATATCTCCATCCATCATTTTGCATAATAAACATAAAATTACTGTAATACCATGTCCCAGAATCAGTGTTTCCTGGTTTGAAACTAAACATAGCTTCACCTCTAACATTTATTTTCCTTATGCCCAACATTTTTTTGGTAGCAGCAGGAGAACCATAATCCTGCAAGAACATTCTATTTCATTAACACTCTCTCTTAATTAGCATATATAGCACTTCCTCAATATTTATCTGAATTTAATGAGCAAATGTGTAAAACTTTTGTTCCTTTTCTATCAATGTAACAAAAGTAAATCAAAACCCAGCTGATTTAAGCAGCAAGTTAGACAAACTTTGCGTACCAAGGAAAAATATGATAATGCTTTCTGCTTAAGGCTTCCTTGTTAAACCTCAGCCTCGAGTGATCTGAAACTCTCCTGAATTGTTTTTTTCCTTATTCTTTGCACTGTGGTAGCGCTTAGGAGCCTAGTCATGGCCCCCATTATGCTAGGTGCTATCCAAACACAGAAAGAGACATGTTCCCTGCCTCAAAGAGCTTCCAATCACACTAAGAAACAAGAGAGGGCAGATTCATAGACAGACAGCTGGAAAGCACAAGGAAACAAGGAGACAATGCTGGTCAGCATGACAGGCTCTGGTCTCAGCATACTAGTGGCCTTGTCAAGTTATCATGGCAAAGGAGAGTTTTGAAGGAGGATAATGAGGTAGTTTTTCAGATGTTTACATGAAGTTCATCCCAGCTGTAAGGAGCAGAATGAGAAAAAGTACCAAGGTACCAAGATTTAACAGGTGGCCAATGGAGGCTGACATCATGAGCTGATCAGAAGTGGGAGTTGACAGCTCAATATCAAACGAGAGATCAGATGTAGCATGGGGAGAGGCTGGGAAGAGCCTTGAAGGTGAAGACAAGTAGTTTATGCTTGAGGGGACAGAGAAAGGGGAGCCAGTGGAAGGATGCAAAGAGAGGGATGATATGGTGCAAGGAACAGGCTAGGAAATTATCTTTGCAGCAGCATCCTGAATGGATAGGAGTGGGGCAAGACCGCATTTGTCCAGGCCACAGAAAAGGATGTTGCAACAATCAAGACATGAGATGAGGAGGGCTTGGCAAGCATTTTAGTTGTGTGGATAGAAATTAAAGTCGGTATCTTAGAGATACTAAGCAGAAAGAATATGAAAGACTTAGACATAGTCAGTCTCACATGAGGCTTTGTCTACACTATGGATTAGACAGCAGCAGAGCTGTACCACTTCAGCTGCACCACTATAAGGTCTCCTGTGTAGCTGCTCCATGCCGATGGGAGAGCGCTTTCCCGCTGGCATAATTAACCCACTTCCAATGAGCGACGGTAGCTATGCTAGTGAAAGACGCTTTCTCGCTGACATAGCACTGTCCACAGTGCCTCTGTCGGTGAAACTTATGTTGGTCTGGGTTTTGTTTTTTCACACCCCTGATAGACAAAAGTGCAAGTGTAGATAAAGCCTTAATGAGAGGTCTGAGCTGAAGATGACACTCAGGTTATGGGGTCCTAAGGGTATTTCTACATTGCAACAGGGAGGTATGATTGCAGCTACCTGGGGCTAGCTTTGATCAAAGCTAGCTCAAGTTACAACAGTAATAATGTTGCAGCTGCTACTCAATGACATACCCAATGTCCAGGAAGGGGATGGGGGCTAGCCCATGCAACAATCACACATAGCTATTAGGATGGGCAGGGATGGTGTCCCTAGCCTGTGCTTGACAGAAGCTGGAAATAGGTGACTGGGGATGGATCACTTGATGATGACCTGTTCTGTTCATTCTTCCCGAAGCACCTGGCATTGGCCACTGTCAGAAGACAGGATAGTGGCCAGATGGACCTTTTGTCTGACATAGTATGGCCATTCTTATGATCTTACATGCTGCAATGACACCTCCTGATTGCAGTACATACATAACCTCAATGAGGTTGAGGATGATAGTGTATTACACAGCTTGATTTTCATAAGGCTAGGATCTAGAACATTACTCAAACGTGTGTGTGCAATTGTGCACCTCATTTATATGTGCAAATACCATGTGGCTATTTGTGTACATAAATGGCGAGACACAATGTCTGGTAACTAGAAAGTGCAAAGGCCCGATTTTCCTGTGCATTCAGTATAATGGAGCATACAAGCAGGCACACAATTGTGCTCGTGTGCTTATGCATAGCTCTCTGACTAACCATTTTTTAAAAGAGAAAAAAATCAGGCCTTCAGTGGCACAAAAGAAAAAATCCTAACTGAGGATAATTAACCATGGTATCAGATTACCAAGAATGTGGTAAATTCTCCATCACTTGAAATCTTTACATCAGGATTGAATGTCTTTCTAAAAGAGATTCTCTAATTTACCTACTAGTTAATGGAGGCAGAAGTCACTGGATGAAATTCTCTGCTCTGTGATATGCAGAAGCCCAGCCTTGGTGACCACTGTGGTTTCTTCTTATCTAATAATTCATGAAATATGTTTTGCTGTTATGCTGAAGTTCTTTAAATTAAAACACAACATTTTAACCTCAGTAAATTATTCAGTATTCATAAAACTGTTTGTGAAACTACCATTGCAGTGAAGTCAAAAATACATTTTAAAAGGAAAAGACACTGGCATTTATGGACAAACTGTATCCAGAGAGCTCAGATTTGTGCAGAAGGAATTACAGCTCTTCCATCCCACACTCTAATCAAAGCCAATGTTTTCCACAGTCATATACAGAACAAAACACCATTTCATTTAGATATATATTTTCTAAATGAAAATGGTCTCCAAAATACTTTCTGTAAGTCATGAAAACAGACACAGTTTCTTGTGAACAACGGCATCTCAATCCTTCCCTACGCTTTAGGTTATTTTGCATAGCTCTGGTGGTGCGAACAGCCAGAAAGCTGTCCTAACCATCCTCCATCCGCAGGATTATCTTTGTATAAGGAGAATCCCCTGGGTGACTTAAAGCTGATGTCGTGGCTCTATGCCTAGCTCCTCGTACATGGGGTGGTGTCCATGGGAAAAGGGATGTGGTCAGAGTATTCCAGTAATCTCTGGCTTCTGGAAAGGACTCTTGGGATTGGGCAGCCTGGCCAAAACTTAGGGCTTGTCTACACAATGTGGGAAAGTGCTCCGGAGGGGCATGATTTGTGATGTGCTCTACTGGGTAGCACTCTAACGGCCCCTGGGCACTCTAAAAGGTACCTACTTTGTGTCATTTGTGAGTGGGACAGTAGGCCATATTGCTTGTTCATAATGAAAAATTGGATTGGCTCTATTCCTATATGTGCCTGGCTCTCAAGCAACACTATTAATTGGCTGCCTGTGCTGTAAGTCATGTTTGTTTGGAGAGACACAGCATAGAAGGGCCTTCAGTCATGACTGTGTTGAGGAAAAGCACCACCTGAGGAATTACGACACTAGTATTGACAGAAGGCAGGAAACAGACACATTGACCTGGAAACACAAAAGCACATTGTCACTAAATGGTGAGATCATTCTTTTGATCATTTCTTCCTCTCTTCCTCTTGTGCTAAATCACCTTTAAGCTTTATGTACTAGTGCGTCCCAGGAAGCTGACTAACTATTTCATTCCCTATAGATTTGAGTGACTGATATTAGTGCTTAGATACTATGTTGATGGAGGCCATAGAAACTCCTGGAATAGATTAGCAGGTACACAAGTATATAGGGTGATGGGCAAACTTCAAGAGGTTGATCAGGGTTCAGGATGACTGCTGGTTCACATGGCTATTAGGGCAGTGAACTGCCTTATCCACACAGATCCTCAAGTGAACCAAAATTAGCAGCTGTAAATCAGGTGCCAGCATAGTTTAGCATTAAAGATGGCTCAGGTGGTGAATGTAACAGGATGTCAAATGGAGTCAGGCAGGGAACAGGCAAAACTCATAAAGCCCTTCAGCAAGCAGGAGAATATCTTCAGTAAAACTGACCCATTTCCTACCAGGGCATAATCACTAAGGATTCCTGGGAGCTGCACACTGCACAGGGTGACCGTAGTGAAAAGGACATTCTATCACTATGAACTCTGGCAGGAGCCTCTCCTTGGTCTTGTTTCACTTCTGTAAATATACAATCAAAACATCACTAAATCTAGCCTCAGAGATGCAAACTGAGCCCCCTAAATGGCTAGTGCCTGAATCGTAAGAGGTGTGGGGAGATCACAGAGTGTGAATCTTGAGAGTGGTTGCTAGGGTTAGCCTAGATTTTTCTGCCTAACTCAGAGAGCGCATCATGTCAAAATGGTGGCTCAGATGGCATCCTCGAAGTCATAGTGCAGCCCTCTGCCAATTCAGAAGCAATATAGGGTCACCATATGTCCCATTTTGGCAGGGACAATCCCTTTTGTAAGCCCTGTCCCGACTTTTTTGGCAAAACTAGGCATTTGTCCCATTTGCTCTTGCCAACTGAAGATCATCAATTGGCAAGAGCAAATGGGACAAATGCCTAGCTTTGCAAAAACAGTGGGGTGCCATCCATAGTGAGGTGTGGAGGAATGTGCAGGGGGTGACACCAGCCCTGTGTGAGGGGAGGGAGGGCTTGGTGAGCAGATTGAGCCAGGAGAACAGCTTGGGCTGGGCCCATGTGGGCTGGAGTGGGGGTCAGAAGCATGGGCTGGCTCCACATGGGCATGGGGGCAAGTGGTTTGGGCCAGTGGCTGATGTAGCCCCCGCATGCAGGGTGGGGGCCACAGGGCTCAGGCCAGCCCCCTGCAGAAGGGGGCCTCAGGCTAGCCACAGGCAGTGTCCCATTTTCCTTTTTGGGAAATACGGTCACCCTAAGCAAGAAAAAACACTGTGCACCTCCATCTTTTCTCTGGATTTCCATCATGGGCAATCCCGGTTTAAGGCTCAGTACTCAGTCCAAGAAAAGCTATCCTCCCATTTAATGCAGAAGTAGTTTTGCCCAACTTGTATGCAAACTCAAGGCTACTCTAATTCACACTCAGCTACTTACAGCCTCCAGGGTTGTTTTAGCCATTGGAAATCAGCTGAAGCAGAGGCCAACCAACTATGCCCCTTATTGCTTAGATGTACTCCCTAAATTACACCTATGAGGGACTACGTCAACCCTACAACACCTGACAGTTCCCCATTGAAGGAGGAACCTTCCATGACTGCTTTCGACTGACAGATGAGTGCAAACCAGCTGTTGTGAGGTTAAGCTGTGGGTGGGTAGATCATGTAGATGGCTGGAAAATCATTCCTCACTTAACTGGATTTAGTCTAAATATTTCAAATTCTCATGAAAAATCCGCACCATCTTCTTGTGAAGATGCTTGATTGGTCGTGAACACCTGAAGTCAAGACCAGGCTCATGCATTTGCATGCAATACATGACTCCGCAGGATAAAAACTTCCTCCCCAAACACTGGTGCAATTAAAAAGTGCTGTCATAATAGCTGCAGAAATCTAAACAGAAAAGGATGAAAACATGGTTCAATAATTAAAAAAAAAATCCAAACATCCACAGGAAAGGCTTCCCAATAGTCACTCAAATCTACTTGAAAATGAAGTGGTTAAATGCTGACCGTAGCTGTTTGAAAAGACATAAGCAGCTAGGATGTTGGCAGTAAATATACTATTTTTATTTTGTTTGTATGATGCCAAGCCTTTCTTCCCCACTCTGAACAGCATTTAGATAAATGCCAACGTTTTAAAATGAAGTGGCCCCAAAATTATTAATTCATTTGGTATTCATTGCAACAGCATTAATCATCATAAACTGCGGCAGCATTGCTACACGTGTAATGTGTACTTTCCTAGGAATTTCACTGTAAAGCCCCTGACATTACAAACAATGTAAAAACAACAAGACATTACAGCTAAGCAAAACAATAACAAACACCCAGCTCAATAAATCATTATTCTGCCCACAAGTATGCTAAAAAAATAAACTCATTTCTAAACTAGGAGAGGAAAAAAACAACATGCAATAAGTGACATCAGCAAGTCTGAGGCTTTTGGCTGCAACAAAGAAACAAAACAGCATGCTAATATGACATTTACAAATAATACCTAACCGCAGCCTAATTAACTTACTGTGTGCTTACTAAACTAGCATACATATTATATTAGAAGAAAAACACTTATTTGTTCTGTTGCTAAGAAACTTAAGATATTTGCATATTTAACAAATTGTTAGAGTGTTTTTAAATCAGAAACCATCACTATTTACAAAAGACAAATTTAAAACATGAGATCAAAGACACAACATTAATTTTTTCTTTTGTCAACTGTCTTTGTTGACTGGCTCAAAGAAGCTGTTTTATAGCTAGCTGATACATAATGAAACATCTGGTATTATTCTGAATTACAGTGGAACCCTGTAATAGTCAAGTTGCCTCCGCCCCTCATTTCTCTTACACCAGTTCATGTATTATGGGCCAAATCTTGAAGTACCCTTGGAAGTCAGTGGACGTGTTGCTTCAATAAGAACTTCAGAATCTGACCCTATAATAGGAATTTCACTGTAGTGGGGACATACTTTTCAAAAGGCTGCAGATTTCAGTCTGTGGTAATTGGCCCCCCGCAGCTGTGCAGGGAAAGGGGAGGGATGCATCCATCCCCCTACGCAGCCCAGCATGCACAGAGGAATCCCCAGGTAGCCAAGAGCAAGTATAACTGGCCCTTTACCATTGTTTCATCTCCACAGCACCTGGTAGAAGGGGTAAGAAGGTACGGCAGCACCAGAGCTCTTTACTCTCATGATGTATGGCTGCAGAATGGATCCTTGGGAGCTGTTGCACCCAGTTGTAATTTAGAGCAGTGCTGAGGCTGCTCTACATTTCACTGAAGGCTGGGTCATCTCCCAGCAGCCTAGAGATGAGGGGAGCACAGAGATGGTTAAAACAATCCCCTCCCCTCACAGCTGCTCCAAGTGGGGCTCTGTAAGAGCTGAGGATCTGGACCAATACACTTAAATTCAGTTTAACTTCATTATGAGTGACATTTCAAGACATAGGAATCCTTCAGAAACTGGGAATCCAGGGTAAGGCATATAAATGATGACAGGCAAAACGTAAGAGGAAAATTTGGAGGGAATTTGAAGTCTCAGTAGCCCAACACAAACAAGCTATTCTTTACATATGCCGGAGATTGGAAATATGACAGTCAGTGAATCTGCTGGATTACCTGTGGGTGCCCAGGGCAATCAGAGAGAATGAGGACATTGCAGGGAAGTTAAACAACTCCTTTGTATCAGTCTTCCCCACACCCTGTTGGCAATACCCAGCCCAGACCTTCTCTTTCGAGGTCATAAAGATGAAAGGTGGTGCAAACACAAATTCAATCCCAGATCAAGGCGTTCTCTGGGACAGGACAGTATTCATGAAATAAAGGCTGGCAAGCTCTTAGGACGAAAGTGGTGGCGCAAACAGAACTATGCAATCTCTCTTTAACATCTGCTAATGATATTTATTTAGACTGAACCTTTTAAAGAAACCACATCCAAGCAAATCTTTGAGCGCTGTGACAATTAAAACCACCACCCACCAGTGCCACCAGGCAGCGCAAACACTAACAAAAAATAAATTAATTCTGCTAGGCAGCAGCCTCAAGAGTCAAAGAGCGATAATCTACCTCAGCCAGCCAACACTAAAAACCTCCAGACTCTCGAAAAAAGCATCTTGCTCCCAAGTCAAACCCAATACTAGATGAAAGCCAGGATAGCCCAGGCTGTATCAATCTTTAAAACAGCAGTAGGTGGAGAGACCTGTGGTCTTTGTGGCCTAATCCTGTGCAATGGGGGAATCTCACTCTAGACACATGGGACTGGGCTCAGCCCTTACAGGAATATAAAAGAGCAGAAACTCAGCTGGTGTAAATCAGCATAGCCAATGGAGCTACACTGCCATGCACCATCTACGAATCGAGCCCAACATATCAGAGTTAGAGACAAACTAGCCAGGCTTTGGTAAATTGAAATCCTGCATTTCCAGCCTTGTTTGATTTCTTTGAGGTAGCCAATAAGCAAGTGGATGAAGATGTAATTTATTCGGACTTGGAAACAGCCTCAGAATCTGCTCTTTGGGGAATTGAGTTGTCACGGGGCTAGAAGTAAACTTCAGTCTTGGGTTCAAAATTGATCAAAAGAAAATGAAAATTAGGAATAAATGATCAATTTTCAGTGTGTAAGGAAGTTAGTCAGAATGTCCCAAGTATCTGCATGAAATGTAATAATTATTAAATCACAATATATGCATTCAGATATTTAATAATATTGGTCCTATGGGGGAGATTTTTTCAATTGTGAGAATTTAGGAGCGATGTGCTCATTAAGGGGCACAAGTCTCAGTAACATTGAATGGAACTTGGGTGCCTAAATCCCTTAGTTTTTTCAAAATCTCCCTGCTAGGCCAGTATTGTGCAATATATTTATTAATGATTTGGAAAAGGGGTTGAACAGTGAGGTAGCAACATATGCAGGTGACAGTTATTTAGATCAGCCAAATCCAGAAAGAATTCTGTCATCAATGACTATTTCCTGAGATTTCAGACTGGTATTTGGATTTGGATCTGATTAATCAGAGCTTTTCTTATCCTTCAATCTGCTGAAAAGTTTTTTTGCAAAGATTCTGCAGGTTTTGGGAGATCTCTTCCTGGGGGCAGGAGGGGAGGAGAATGGGACAATGGATTATAATACTGGTTCTCCACAGTTCCCTGCAGCATCTCACAAATCCGCTCTCGGCAGGGATTTCACTTTTCAATGGTCTCTACCACAGAAATGTTTCACTTCACACTGAAGGGTAGAGCTGGAAGAACATGTTCAAGAAAAAAGCATACATCCTAAAAGGCTTTGTGGATTCAAAACATACACACACACAGTTCCATGTTCTGCGGCTACAGCTCTCTTTCCAAATTGTAGGCAGAGGCTGCCTACAACATGGGTAAGTGTGTTGCTTCAGTTCCAGTTACTGAGCTGGAGTGCGTCTGCTGAGAGAATGCAGAAAAGGGTGATGTGTGAAACACACAAGCTCCAGTCTTTGCCTCAGGCGGTTGGCTGGCTCGCTTTGGTTGATTGTTAGGTATTTACCAAAAAACATCAAGGAAAACTTGTGCATTGGGCAGGGTTAGAGCATATGGACCTTCAGGGTTGCTGGAGGAGGCTTGCTTTTCTGATTTCCTTAATGCTACCTGCAGGAACCCACCTCCTGAACACAGTGGGTATTTGAAAGCAATTTAACTTCAGGGGCTATATTAATCCTGCTTCGTTTGTTGCTGAGCTGACAGACCTGTCCCCGTCAGGCAGGGAAACCATTTTATGACAGCCATTATCCCGTTCCTCCCAATTATAGGAAGCATCTGGAACAAAAACGGAGGTTCTTCCTGGCCAACGAGAACAAACACTGTGTGTCGGCCAAGAAAAGGCCCAGCCATTCTAATGTATTATACAGCGGACTGTAGAGGAGCTTACTGATAATGAGGCCCCACTGTGGTGGGCACTGCACAAACACATAGTCAGAGGCCATCTTCGCCTTGAAGAGCTAATAGTCTAAATAGACAAAGGGTAGGAGAAAAATGGCAGACCGAGTCAGCAAAGGGAAGCTGCTCACAGCTCTCCAGTTACAATTAAACAACAATTAAAGTTTGGCAAAGTCACTGATACAGGGTTTTATAACAGGAAGTATTGGGCAACTTTAACATTAAGCATTATTAGGACTCCTGCCTCTAATTAGCAAAATCCCCAGATACAAAGCTCTGAGTAATGGCCCAATTTCAGCAACCAAAGGCTACAGTTTCCATTTGAAGTGGAAGGTGCCAGTTCTGGCCAGGAAGCCTTCCCTTGCAGCTCTGGGATGGAAAAGGGGATCATTTGTCCTTTGTGAAAGAACTCACCCATAGGTTTGAGTGTCAAGAGATACCATAACTCAAAGAAATCTTCTATCATAATCCTCAAAGTTTCCAAAGTACAGTGTACAGTGATGGGCCAAATCAGAGCCTACTCTAAATTAGGGGCAAGAAGGCTGGATGAAATGCCTAATTCAGCACTGCATGGTTGAAATAAGGGGATATTAACCTCTCAGAATTACCTGTATAACCCAGCAGGCTCGCAGAGAGAGCACAGCCCACTAAACAAGTAAGCAGTTTCTAGGTAACAAGCAAAATTATTTTTTATTTGGTCTTATGTCACTGGAAACTTTTCTGTTTCTTCGTTTTTTGGTAACATTTGAACTTTGGAGCAGTAGGCCACTTAGAACTAGTTGATCTTCTCCCTTCCTTAAGTAGCACACAACAATGAACCAAAGACAGTTTGTGCTGGATGTGACACCATGTCTGATAGCTGCATACCATCATAATGAAAGTGATTTTAAACAGACGTGAACTAGCAACTTGGAGAATACATTTAAAAGAAAAAAAAGTCAGGATTTAGAAAAAAGTTCCAATTAATGTAGTTTTGGATTTTCACACAACAAAAAATGGATAATATTTTATGTGTTTTTGGAAAAAATTGAAAATGGGTTCATTATGAACACGTCAAAATAGAAACAAATTCTTTTTATTGCAAAAATAAGTTCTCATTTTTCAACTAGCTCTACTTTCCACTCCCTTCTATGTAACAAACTCACTAATTAAATAGGTTTCATAATATATTCTCATATACAAGCTTTCTGGCTCAGTGCCTTTCACTTACCTACCAAGGAGACAGGGTTGAGAAGGTGCGGTTTCTGTCTACATACTGAAGAACAGTGGTTCCAGCTTATTTATTTATTTACAGAGTAGGTTTCCAGGAGTTGTGGGTTGACTGACATCTCACTTACACAATGATTTTTAAAATTGCTTTCCTGTAGTACATTCTACTCAGCTGACTTTCACCTCTACTTTATATACCTGACTATGCAAAGAAATTTTTTCAAGCAACTAATCCGCGCTATTCCCTTTTCAAAACCAATCATTTTAATTTGGAAAAATGGCTGCAGTAGTTCACATATGTGTTATGCTTCAAGAAGTTTCTCCCCCAATGGAAGGTGACATGTTTTACAATCTGTTTAAAATTCAGTGTAATGTAGAACATGCATTGTAAAAAAGAAAAAGTGTTGTAGATCCTATTTTCTGCATGTAGGCTCTGAGTGAAGTTCATTTTTAAAACTCACTAAATTTAATGACTTAAGTAGCCTATGGCTTTGCATGTCACTAACCCACATTATAAAATCCTTGGGTACAGAATATATATTTATGCATTTTGCAAAGCCCCTAAATATACATTTTCTTTATTGACCATAATGGTACCGTTATGATAGCATGAACCATGATGGATTACCTATCTTGTGAGCATTCAGATCTTCCAACAAGACATCATTTACTTTTTGAAGAGGTACCACTCAGCCACAGGAAGTTAACTACAATTCAGTAAATAGATAAATACCACATGAGAAAGCAACTTCAGGCTGAGATGCTGTCCTTAGCTCACCTAGGGTGACCAGATATCCCAATTTTATAGGGACAGTCCCGATTTTGGGGTCTTTTTCTTCTATAGGCTCTTATTACCCCTCACCCCCGTCCTGATTTTTCACACTTGCTGTCTGGTCACCCTAAGCTCACCCCAGTGGCTCAGTAAATCAGGGCATGCGAGATCAACCTTACACCTGGGCTGCCCAGTTTTTGTACAACTATTTCATTAAGAGATGTGATTTCTTTTTAACCAAAATAATTATACTAGTACAGTCCCTAGAGTGATACCAGTATAAAGGTGTCTAAGCCCTGTCTACACTTAAAACTTAGGCTGACATGGCTACGGTGTTCAGGCATGTGAAAAATCCACACCGCTGAGCACTGCAGCTATGCTGACCTAAACCTTTGGTGTAGACATGGGTAGGTGAACAGAAGCATTCTCCCATTGACCTAGCATCTTTGCTTGGGGAGGGCCACTCTAGGGACATGCTATTTCTGTTACTGTAGTATGCGTCTAACACTATGGAGTTAGAGTGGCATAGCTGCACACAGTAGCTATGCTCTTGTAACACCCCCAGTAGTGTAGACAAGCCCTTATACTGGTATAACTTATTCACCTTCCCAGGAGGGAGGCCTGGTCTACACTACAAAGTTTTGCTGCAGTAGTGATGTTGGCTAAGAGCATGGGGAAAATATAATAGCTAGGTCAGGTAGGAGGTAAGCCAGGAAAACCCTGGTGGTAGACAACTATCCCAAAAGGAAAGTGCTTCTGTCAGCGTAGCTAATGTTGTTTGGGAAGATGGGTAAGCTATGACAGTGGAAGAACTCCTTCTGCATGTCCACTCAGGGGCTCTGCCTGCTCTGTAACCCCTTAAGTGTAGACAAGCTCCTTTATAGGAGTATAACTGAATCCACACTACCGGGGCTGTCCCATTTAACTATACCGATATAGGCAAAGCAGTACAATTTGTATGTAGACCAGCTGCTTTACCGCATTCGTTGAAATACCTAGACACATGGAGACAAAGTAAAGGCAAAACGTCAGCAATATTTCTTTGTCTTATTATGTCACAACCTATCTAGCTTTTGCAAGTTAATGGCTACTATCGTTTTGGACTGACAGTCAAATTAAAGCCAGCTTCTGCACTACTCATACAGGACCACAGCACAGCACTAATTCTGGATCATCTGTAAAAGAAACTTAGTTTGATTGAATGTTGCTCCCAGGGTACCGTATATTGTTTCCTGAGACAGACCATATTTAATCAGCTTTAAACGAAAATCAAAACCAAATGCCTTGAAGATTACAATCTAAGAGCCTGATCATCCTCCCAGAGTGAAATGACACACAGTGGAGGAAGTTCTGCCAGAGAATGCACTCAAATTGAGGGTCACATTGCTGTATGTGATTGTCTCCTTAAGCAGCATGTTGTCTGCCTAGTGCATAGCAAAGACTGGGCAGTCTACCAGGGCTCAGCTTATCCATAAGAAGGCGAAAGGCTTGTTGTTAGACTTGCTGCCAAAGGTCCTGTTCCTGTTGCTCCACTTACTCTAGGTAGGGAGCAGTATGGAAGGAGTTTATTAAGACAAGGCATGGTATGCACCACTGCACCCACTGCTGGACAAAATGGAAAACTGCACAGGCAAGCTCTACAATGGAAAACACAGGGACTCTGTCAGCGACTGGCACTATGTATCAAGAAGAGCAAGAGAAAAAGAACCTCTGAAGGTTCAGGCTGATGGGCTGTGAGTTAGTATTATACAAGTCTACACATACTTAACATAGCACATACAGCCAGTCAAAACACAGCTCTCCACCAGATGGGTTCAACACAACTGTGTAAAATTAAAACTGTCTGGGCTGGTTTTAATTTATACTCTCCTAAGTGCCAGCATACAATGCATTTTTCATTTGGATGGAGGTGGGGAGAGGGAGGGGTAAGTGGCACACAGGAAGACAAGGCCGTTGGGTTTTCACTAAAGCACCTCCCTTTTGTAAACTTATGCCCTTGTTTTGCCAGCTACTGTAGTGGTGTTAGGACTGTGCAAAATGTTCACAGGGAAATTCGGAACATGGAACTTTATCACATTTCAGTGCACATTCAAAACTGGAGCATTTCAAAACATTTTTACACTGTAAAGGAAACATTTTCAGTGACAACGGGTCAGTTCTGAAGGGAAAAAAACCCAGCAAAATATTTCAGTCTTTACATTTTGCACAAATTTAGGGTTTTGCATAATTCAGAACAATCTCGTGAAGGAGGAGGGGTGGAAAATGGGGAAAATGTGAAATGAAAAATGTTTGGAAATTTCACGTAACATTAGTACATGCTGTTTATTGCATTTATTGCTACCCTCCTCAATACACCGCACATCGCCCATTTCTATGTACATTGGATTATTCTCCTGCTCAGTTACAATTTTTTTGGCCAGTTGTCCATATTTTAATCCATAGGACAGTGAAGCAGTAGATATTTTTGTAGCATCTTGTCTCATCTGCAAACCTATGTATAGGAGAGAGAAAGATTTATGTTTATACATGACTAATTTTACATACGGGCCCTCAAGATTCCTGATAATGATTTTTGGCTCAAACAGTTTGCTTTGTAGCACACTAAAGTCTGTGGGAATATTTCCATTCACTTCAAATAGGCATTGGTTCGGGCCCAAGGTTTAGAACATTACAAATGTTTTTATACAAACATTAACTTACGCATATACTACAGTAAAAGTTAATTCTTGCTGTAAGTGGGAAAATAATTTACACTCCATTTGTAACTAACTCAAGTATTAATTTAGCCTCTTTTCCTGCTCACACAATACCCACAAGCAGGCTGATTTCTTCAGATGTATTTGTGTATTTGACATGTAGTTTTTTCAAACATTTTACTCTATGGATTGAGAAGAATATTTAAAATCTGAACTGTTTTGCTTAATTATGCTTGTGCGGATGAAATCACATGGCATTGGTTTTTGTTCAGAGACAGGATAAACACAAGGATTTCTTGCAAGGATTTGGGAGTCTGTTACTGTCAAATTGGGTTTCCATACATATTTGGATATTTGCAACTGGAAATTCACTTGTGAAAATTTGTGCAAGTAAGACTTGATCACTTGAGTGTTCACAGAAAAACAAGGTTCAAGCTGGACTGAAGCAAATTCACTGACAACTTCAGATGAATATTTATTTGCAATGAAAAATGCGTCAGTATGCACTCAGCACTAAATCGTGTTACCTACTAGTATCCAAAGTGTACCTAAATTTTCCTAAAGATAAGACTTTAACTATTTCAGTCTTTTGTGATGCTTACTCTGTAGTTCATTCTTTTGAAAGCCATACAGTAACTGTGAAGCAAACATAACTTTACAATAAATCAAGCATATTCAGTGGTTATTCAATTACTGCTTTAGCTCAAAGCCTTGCACATACGTATTCAACCCAAGAACTAGGAGTAAAAGAATGACGCTTCTTGTTTGGAAAATAATAGCTGTGTTGTGTGTTTAAAAATATTTGTAATGAAAACTTCATTATAAATACATATAACTCATCATCCATCATCTATAAACATGGAATCTTGGAAATGAAAAACTGTCTGTATTTAATTTAATGGACTCACTGTGTATTGTTCTTAACCTGTAGGGGGTGGGGAAGCTTCAGGTTTTTTTTTCCCACATGTTTGAAAATAGGCAGGTAAATTGAGGAGCATCACCGTGCCTTTAAATCCCGGAAACACTTGTTTTAAAACGATTCCAAATAAAATGCGAATGTTTCCCAGCAAACTAAAGATTCCATTGTTGAGTCCAATTAGCACGACTTGGTGGTCTTTTTGTGCTGCCTCTTGCATTCCAAGCCTTGATGCATCTGCTACATATTTTTAATTTCCTTTTATATTTATTTATTTCCCCAATTTGATTTCTAAACTCCATTTTTTTGTGGTTTCCTGGAGCCCCGATGACAAAGCCACATATTCGGTTCCTGTCCTTTATGGCACTGGAGAACATATGAAATTTGTTTCTAATTTTACATCTGCCAAAAACCTTTCATGGATTAACAATACACTCCAGCAAAACTGGTAGGCCCTCTCTCACTAATGCCACAAAACAAACAAAACCAAAAAGGAAATCAAATAGACTAAAATACAGCATGAATATTTTTGCACTTCTGTTAGCCTGCTTAACTTGAAAACAAGGTTTCGCTTTCTGGCATTGCGTTTTTATCTGTTTATATATAGAAAAAAAAATTATGTTACAAGCAAATAGGAAGGAAAAGTTCAGCCTTTTCCTTTTTGCTGGTTAAAGATGTCATGAAAATATGGCGAATATCTCTGGAGAAATTGAGGAAGCTTGTGGAATACAATTTCCTCACTCACACATCAGGCGTTGTTTATTTACCCAAATACTACAAATGATAGGTCAAAATCTTGAGGTCCTGCATCATCGTTTGTTAAGGGATATTCCTCCCACCCCTTTTCTCCCCCATTTAATTCATCCACAACTGATATTTGTTGCATCCATCTCAATTTTTTAGGATAGTTGATGTTATCTCCCCAAATGTTGCAGCTGTGCCAGGGTGAGCCCACAGTTTTGTTAATTTGTAATGCAACTGCATGAACTCAGAGAATAGAGGCTTCAGTCCAGTGAAGCACTGAGGCAGATGCTTTGGCACGTGAGTATACCCACTGAAATCAATGGGCCATTGCCCTCATTGGATTCGATGGGTCTACCCACCTATTTAAGGTTAAGCCCATCCTTAAGCACTTCACTGGATCAAGGCCCTAACTGAAGGTAGCAGAGTTAAGTTTTTAATTTTCACATGGTGCAGCAGGTCACAGTCTGGCCCTGAATGTAGCATACTAACTGTTATATACAGACATGGGACAGAACTCCAGATATGAACCCCTTCTTCCTACTGAAGTTTATGAAGTTCAATGATCATTAGTGGTAGTAATATGGCAGTGCCAAGATGCCCCAAGAAGTTACTAGTGCTCTACAAACACAAGATACAGTCCCTGCCTAAAGGACTTTGCACTGTGGAGAAATCCAGAGCCAGAGCCCAACTTCACAGCTTGGGTGTGAAGGGTAAGGAACGTATCTCAACGTGGGGTAAATCTGAGGGTGGAATCCCACAATCTTATCACCAGTTAGATTAGTTTAGAACCAGTTTTGCAATGGAAGGATCAGGTCATAAAAGAGTGTCCTCAGAATGCCTGAATCTGGGCCTAAGCTATGCAGACCTCCTCAATGTGTACATGGCTTTCCCTCAGATCATGGCTCAATTTTACAAATGTTCCCCAGCATCAGCACACATGGCCATAGCTTTGAGTTTAGAACAAAACCCAAAAGTTTTTCTGCTTTTCAGGTTAGGTTATGGAAGTTTTACAGGGTTCAATTGAGAACACAGGTTTTTAAACTTTGCTTGGCCCATCACATCCCTGGTAATGTCTCTTCACTTTTAACTGTAAAGGTAAACTGTTGGCAATAGATTTCAACTATACAGACTTCTAGAAACAAATTTGCCCATGCACACACACACCCAGCATATATTGTACTGCAGGTACTTCCAATATGGATTAAGAGTTAATGAGCTATAAGGTTCTGCAAATGATTTTGACCTTTACTTTTTAGTTGTTATATAAGAGTTGTATTTCCTAGGAGAAGAAACATGTGGATTGTATCTGCTGTTGAAATGCATTTGGAAAAATCAACAAAGCTATCGACAATAAAAGGAATTTAAAACTTCTTTGCATAGCTGCTAGACCATACCTCCTATCTGCATTTTCTTTAGATATGATCCATGATAATGGCAAAGTATCTGTGAAAGCCACTGTGATTTAGGAAAATGAGCACAGGGTTCTAATCTCTGCTCTGCCACTAATTTGCGTGTCCTCGTTCAACTTTCTATTCCAGTTCTCCTTTCTGGAAAATGAGGATAACATTAACCAGACCAGCCTCAAAGAGGGTGGCTAGATAATATCGATAAACCATCCTGACCAGGTAAAGCAATACAATAGTTATTTGAGGGTTAATAACTCAGCCATTAACCGTATGCCATGGGTGAAAATCTTGAAGAGTGTCACAGGACTTTTGGTCACATAACTCAGAAGTTACTTTGGTATTAAAATTAATTTGATGGGCAGCAACCCACGCTATGGACTCTCGTTTTGAGCATGTCACGCAAGCACTGAAGTTTGCAAAGTGGCTAATGCAATGTACATACAAAGCACTTAATGGAAAGGATCTTAGATTACAGCTCAGATATATGCATGCACTGCTGTGGATCCTGAGCAGCCTTATAGCTCAGAGTACCATGCCCAGATACAAAACGTGCTGCATATCAGAGACTTCAATTTGTCCCCTTGTCTGCATTTCTATCTGGTAGACAAGCATATTTTATAATCATGCTTATTTCCCCTTCCTAGTCTTCCTCATTCCTCTCCTCTTCTCCAAAGGTGTGTTTGGGTTTTGGTCCCCGCCCCACCCCTACTACAACCCATGGCAATTGTATTTCAAAAGAATTTGCATTTTCACACATTTGTGAGAGTGCAAGACAGAGCCTCAGTCTCAATCCTGAATGTGCCGGCCCTTTGTCAGCATGAGTCATAAATGTGACATGACTTAAGTATATATTTTTGTATTGATATAGATAATCATGATTTGCAAGATGACTCAAATTAACAATCAATTACATATTAATAGGCTCTACTCAATACGTTAATGTGACTAAAAGGAGGAGGGCTGGGAAGACGAAGGACCTGGAATTTAAACAACAGGGCCGTTCAGCTGTAAAGAAGCTGCTAAGCTGCTGATGGAAAACTGAGCAGTCCTTTGTGGAAGAGAGCAATTTTCCCTCTCCCTCCCTTTCTCCCGCTCCCCTGTTTTTGTAGATGTAGAGTGTGTTTATTAAAGAATAAAGCAGAACAATTATTACATTCACAGCAGATTGGGTCCCTTCAGACAGCTGCATGCTTGAACTGCGTCCATAATAGTTGTGTCAGCCTGCTCCCTAGCGTTGCTAGCAGTGTGCAGCATCTGACAGGAGCTAATGCAAACTCGACACCCAGATCGTGTGTCTGAAGACAACAGCCTGCCACTCCAGCTGTACCCAGTTAGAAAGAGATATGAAGGCCCCAAAATACTCTTGCTATCTTCTGGGTGGCAAGGAAATCTCAATTACATACACAAGGGATGTGGTTGGAGGGGAAGGAGAAAGAATGTTTAAATTCTATAAGTAAATTGTTTTGTTTTACAAGCTGGAGTAAATCAGCACATTTGCAGGCCATATTTATCTGAGCCACTCAATAATAATCTTTTTGAATAAACACCATTGATGTGGTATTTATGCCTTTGCAAAACATAACCAATCCCCTCAATTAAATTAAGACATTAGTGAAAAATAAGAAATTTTGCTCCTGGGCTAGTCACTACTGCCAGAGTCACAGGAATATCTGCTCTGCTGCCATCAAAGACTGAAACTGAAGAACACACTCAACAACTGAGAAACTCAGAAACAGTCACTGATTTCTACCTACTGATTTCTCCCCCATTGTAACCTCATCCACACCCATTTAAACTCAACGGAGTTACGATGACGCAAAACTACAGTAAGAGAATCAGATTCTCTGTTTATCTAGCATAGGTTTCCAAGTAACGGGCCCACTCCTTCAGTCTTTTCCCAGAAAAAGCTTCCACTGATTTCAGTGGGAATTTGTCTGACTCAGGATGGCAGGATCAAGTCCAAAGTTCTACCATGAGGTTTTGTTCCAAGTTTTAGGAGTGCAGGGCTGCATGACCCCACCCCCCATTTCTGCTTGCATAACGCTGGGGTTATGGGGCCCTCCTGTTTATGTATGGAGAGAGAAGGGAGATGGCTACAATCTCTGCTCCTCAATAGGTGTCCTAGATAGACTTCACTAGGAATGGACCTGTTACAGATATGGAACCTAGACACAAACTAAAATTGCTTCCCTAGTGGAATAATGCCATAGGAAGAGGGTGACAGGGAAAACATTTGACCTGAGGGAGACCTTCCCTGGACCTATTAGTGGATCTAGCTCAATCTCAGTTACACCTGTGTAAATCAGAATTAACTCCAGTAGAGTGGCAGCTCAAGCTCAGTAACTACCTAATCCAATGCCTAGATCTTCAGTGAAATCATGATAACAGAGCACTGTCTCCTCATGCTTACAGCCCAGGGGGAAAAGGTTTCTTTGAAATGTTCTGCTAAATTATTTTGAAACATCCTTTTATAAAAGAGTCAATATAGCCACTAAAAACAGGAAACCCATTCTAAAGGGCAAACCTATCCATAGAAAAAACTTTTTGTTTCATACAGGCAAAGATCCAGGTTTGGCTTTCAGTAGAGGCCTGTAAGGCCCTGCGCAGAGAGTAGGTTGATGAGAATTCATCAGTGATCCTGCAGACTAGGGAGTGTACTGATGAGAGATGTACTATTTAAGCAATAGTCCTTACTGTTGTGGGCCTTTCCCGACAAGATAATTGACACTAGTGAGAGTTATGGTCCCTGAGCTGAAGGTCAGGGTCCATAATGGAAGGCAAGGTCACATACATCACAGAAACGTCCATAACCAAAAGGGTTATTGTGAATAGAGCACTTATAAAAGTGTTGTTGTAATCCCCACACCTTTTTTAAACAATAAATTAGAAATCAGCTGATTTGCTACTGCAGATTAATGCAGACTTCATTCCCTCCTTAAAAAGACATGATCCAAAATCTGGACATTCCAACTAGCATCTTAGATGAGTTGGAGACAACTGGAAATACTGTCTGAATGGCTGAGTTTCGTTAAATACAATTTAATATTCATTTGATGTAAGATGCGTCCCTGAAATTGGTACAGTCTTGGGACTCTATTACTGATTTATGTATGGCTGTTATAGGTGGGAGAAATTGTCTATGATATTTTCTTAAACAAAAAATGTAATTCAGTTTGTTGGTGTTTTTGTCCTTTCTACAAATATTCAGCCAATTGTTAGCAGGGAGGTTCACAGAAACAGCAAATCTTAAATGAACATTGGAGAATATTCATGAAAAGAGATATTGAACCACCGAACGTGAGTATTAACAAGATAAACTATTTCTAAAAAAAATATTCCACTAATCCAGTTGGGGAATAGAGAACAATATGGTGTTAACCCTACGTAGCTAATCAAAACTAATACTTTGAATATCCAATAGCAAATATTCACAGCTAACAATAAACAGAGCAAAAAATATTTGGTAGAACAATTCTGAATCATGAATACTGTATATTCGAGAAACCCTTAAACTGCTTCTTGACAACTCGTGATCAGTTTGAGGAGGTATATTTAGCAACTGCATTTTTCACTATGAATTAGTTCCTCAGCTCCAATAGCTACTCCAGTGGCAATCAACATGGATTTACAACCACATAGTAAGAGGGGAAAATGGTCTTTCCATTGTCATGTTTACAGTATATCACTGTACGTTTGAAACTGGATAATACCATATCTCACCCCTAACTAAGCCTCTTCACTGGGCAAGTTCTATGCCAATTTGTTTGCACAACTCAAACTTAGAATATTTTATAAAAACACAAAGGGGACACACTATATATTTGCACCATTTGTTTTACTACAGGACAAACTGGAGCTAATTCTGGATTTCTCTTACACCAGAAGAACTCCACTGAAGTCAATGAATGACACTGGTGTAAATCAGAAGGGAATCATTTCTTGAATACTTGTTTTTTAGTAAAAAGGTTGGTTTGTTGGATCCTGACTGTGCCTGTTACAACTGTCCCCTAACCTCCTTTACATTCATACTTGTTAGAAAAAAATACTGCGACATTCTAGAGTGGTGGCCCCAGATGTGTCAGTAAATACAATGTTAGCGCCTGACCTTGCAAGGTCATAAGTGCCCATGGACCCTTGTGCCTATGCAAAGTTCCAGTTCTTGCTTGCCTAATCAGAGTCATGAGCTGCAGTGTTAGGGACCACTCTTTCATAGGTCGGACCACAGAATCAATAAAAACAAGGGGAAGGGGGGAGGACATGTGACGTCATAAGGAAAGCCAGGACATTCCACGCTATAGCTGACAGTCTGTATTGAACTCCTACTAATCTGGAAAACAAATCGAAAAGGAACGATTGCACAAATTAAGGATGAAGTATCAAGCTGTGAAGTTCTTAGATTTTTATCACTCTAAGTCAGACCCTTAAAATGATTAAAGCTGAAATTCTCAGACTACTTATAAACAGAAATATCAGAAAGTTGCATGAAAGTTTATACAATGAATATTTAAATAAGAGCCCTGCGCAGCTCTAAAATGAGAACCTTTCTGCATTTAAAAGTAAAAGTAAAAGATAGGGTATTTTCTACACGAGGGACTGCTGTTTTCACCAGGGAAGCAGTAGACACACAACATCGCTAATACCAGTACCAGACACAACAGAGCTTCCCTTCGGAGTCTGCACATACAATGTGTATTTCATCCAACAAGTCACAAAACAGCAGCAGCAAATAAGCCAAAGCTAGACAAGACATAGCTGGTGCTAACTTGGGTCATGCCACTAGGCTTGATACACCTGCCCGAGGCAGAGCACTTTTCTAAAGCGACTCTACTGACCTGATGGTCAGAAGTTGAGGCTTGAATCTGTATGTACACCTAGAAATTAGTGGGAAGAGTTACTGACTTGCCTGGCCTTTGAATCAGGTCTCTTGTTTGCATTTGAAAATGGGGCTTGCACAATTGTGCTATTACATATGCAAAAATCACCAGTTTTGCACCATTATTTGTGTTGTAGGAGCACCTAAGAGCCCTATTCATGGACCAGGGCTCCATTGTCGTAAGCGCTGCACAGACACAGAACAAAAAGATGGTGCCTGCCCCCAAAGAGCTTAGATCTCTAACTGATCATTTGTGCATACATTACTGTAACCGTGAGCACCAACATGCACAAAACTGCATGCAATTTCATGCCCAGACCCCTGAAAACAGGGCTTCTGATATTCATGCACCTTATTTTTGTCTTAGAAATGTGGTAAAAATTATTCATTCTTACAGTACTGATGGGGAAACATTAATAGAAGTGTTTTTAGGTAGCACAACAAAATCAAAAATATTTCCACAGAGTTAAAATTAACCTCCTAAGTTAGGTTTCTATTAAGATTCATGAAAGCAATGTATATTTATAATTGATATATGTAAAAAGAAAAATTAAACAGCCTTATTCTGCAATATCGGGCCATAAATGTCTTATATTTCAAATGAACCATTACGGCCAAATCTTGCAAATTCTTACTTATGTGGTTAGTCCTATATGCTACTTGCTGCTCATGTGAGCAAGAATTTGCAGGGCCAGGGCTTTCATTTGTGTAGAATGCCTGCTGACAACCCCTAGGTGAACTCATTTTGTTTAATTTCTTATCCATTTGAACGTTGTGGGATTGAAAGTTCAGCTTAAAAAATAAATCAAACATTATTGGATTAATTTTCCATTTAGAAGAGACAGTGAAAAAGTAGTAGAAAATATTCAATGAAAAAAAAATCAAGGTGAAAAATGTAGCAGAGCTTGGAATCAGTGATGTTACTCTTGGGAGTAATGCAAACAGGTTTTGACCTCTTTTGCTTTGTTCCTTTAATACAGCGTGTCTACCTATCTACAGATAATTAAACCCAGACCATCTACCCAGCAAACAGGATGTTGACTCTCAGGATGTTTTGCCATAGCCTGCATCCTTGCCATCTCACCTACCATGCTGTCAATCATCCTCCTGCTGTAGCTGCACATTACAACCCTCTGTCTGGGGAGTTAATACAATGGTGGAGGAAATAACGCTGCTCCATTCAGCTCTAGGAACTTTCTCTGCAGACTTTAGGATTGTGCAAGCAGGGAATAAAGGGGGTGCAAGGAACTCATCTCTGGCTATATCTCTGCCTCTCACATAGCACAGTCATCACAGAGCCCTGATTATACAAAGCTGCAGTGAAAGGGCTTCCATGGCATAAGGCAGATGGAACACATCGCAACAGACATCTGCTTCTTCTGTGGACCTGTGGAAGCTCTTTGCCTCTTTACACATTCCTCGCCCCTCTGGTAAAAGCCATGCTGACAGACACATTCCCACCTGTTATTTTCCTCAGCAACCTCCCTCAGTGGGAGTTCCACAGCAGAAAGGGGAAAACATTAATTTACCAGCAAGAGTTCTGTGGCACAGGTGGGGGGGGGGGGTAATGCCTTCACTGATGCCATCTATCTAGGACATCTTCAGTCTGCAGCCTCACAGGAGGGCCCTGAGCCTCCATGCTCCCTCAAAGTTAGGGGAAGTAGCTGAATGATACCAGTCTGGAGACTCCTTCCACCTCCCTGCCTACAGAACCAGGATACTCTGGATTCCCACAGTATCTGTCTGGGGGAACCAAAGGTAAAATAAGATACTTTTTCCCCTCAGGAATATGAAAAGAGAAAATGAAGGGGAAATATAACAAGAATTAAGAATTCTTACCAGCTGGAAGGAAGGGAGCTACAGCAGCTGATGATAGCAAAACGGCTGCATTAGGGCCACAGCTGTGTGTGTCTGCCAAATTTAAAGAAAAGCATGCTGGGGGAAAAGTTCCTGTAGGAGGAGGAGTTATCAGAGTCCAAGTAACCACTGTTGTGGTGTGTGTACTGCTGGTATGTCACAGATTCCTAGTTACTTATTTTCATAATCCTCCTACAAGATTTGATACTTAACAATTTTGGGGGAGGCAGAGGTTAAAACAAACTTCGCTTCCTCCCAACTCTTCTTTTATATCTTACTTCAGTAAAGCTGTAATAATACTGCAGTTAGATGTGTTTATGGAGGACTTTTACACCTTCCCTTTGCAAGCTTTGGCAGCTGTTGGAGACAATTTTATCTGCCTGGTTAAATTATTGGGGTCAGATACTTAGTTGGTGACATCTCTCTAATGAAGTCAATGGAGCTATGACAATTTACATCAGCTGAAAACTCTTTGCGGTGTTTCTACTATAAGAGGAGTTATGATGTTCCTTAGCCTTGACTGAAGAAACTGTTTGAATGTGTGACATAATCAGTCCCATCTCACCAAACACGCTATAATGATGGTAGCTGGGTCACCAGAGGAGAAGCATTAATTAAAGTACACAGTAAATAGTTATTGATATTGTTCTTTTGTTGGCTGGCATCGTACAAAACAGTCAGTAACATCAATGGCAGAAAGGGAAGATGGTAAATCCTGCCTTCTCCATTGCAGATGCATTGGAGGGGAAAGGAGGGAGGGTGTTTCTTTTTCATCACACAAATACTGGCAAGGTTAGGGAACTAATGTGTTATGACACATTAGGCAGGGGTCCAGCTAACAAGTCCCCTGTTGCTCCAAGGGGGCATTGTCAGCCAGAGGCAAAGGGGAGAGACATCCCAGCCCTCCTGCCTGGAGGCCACTATTTAACAGCAGGTGCTAACCAGAGCACAAACTGTTCCTTTTTGAAAGAGGAGCCATGAATGCTGCTGAACACCTAGCCTGAGCCTTCTCTGAGCTGTCCTGCTGATGGCTGCACACTGGATCAGGGACCATTCCAATCAGCTGCTGCTGCTCCCTCCTCATGTAGATCTGAGCAGCTCGGGAAGAATTTTGCCTCCAGCCTTCATGTATAAATATGTTTTCTTCAGTGTTTGAGTTAATAGTGTGAAAGTCCCTCCTTAAGCCTTGCCTTGTAACTAGCATTGGATTTTACTTTTAAAGCCACATTTTCTCTTTAAATAGGGGAGTGAAAAAAGTGCTGATTAACTGAGCACTTATATACTAAAGTACCAGAGCAAGGTAAGCTTTAACTGCTATCCTGTAAAGCCATGGAAATTTGGGTTTGTTGTGGAAATAAGGCAAGCCCCATCACTGTGAGACTGTACAAGGAAAGCATAATAGTGACTAATTACACTCTGAGGAGGATGAAAAGGGTTTAATTAGATGCATTTAAAAAGTCCACACTCAACCCTAGTTTATGGGGAAGAGATCAGCGTAGTCAAAATGATGCCCTCATCACAATTAAATTAGATATCTTCTCCCCTTCGACTAAGTTGACTCCTCGTTCTCTGCCCTGAAAAAGAGGCAATACTGAACCACAGTTCACTTGCTGCTTTCCCCTTCTTCCATGGAGAAAGGGAACTACATCAGCCCTTTACCTGGTGCACATAAAGTCCCTTTTCATATGGGCTGGCATGGTGAAGGGGCAGAACCAAGGCCCAAACCTTACATCCCCACCCCCCCTGTCCAGGAAGAGGAATGGCCGTCCATTGGAGGTTGCTTCTACTTCTCTGCTCCCCTGTTGTAACCTGCAATGCAGGCACCCTGCTCAAGGGGAGCACAGAGGGATCAATTTCCTGTGCAGGTGTGTCAGCTGGTTCGTGCTGAAGCTAGCAGAGCTTTGTGCTGCTTCCCATTATTGTGGTGTCTGAGTGCTTTCTGTACTGATATGGTTGACCATAGTGAAAGGTCACAGTGGAATTAATAGAGTCAGTGGCTCTTTTCCCTTTTGGAGTTAGAGAAAGCTCCATCCAGGTAAGGTGACTTTTTTGGAGGATAGTGTGGATGAGGAGGGCAGTTGCTACTGTGAATGTCATGCTGGGTACAGAGGGAAAGCTCTCTCTATATGGGTCCCAGATTTACATTTTGCATAAATAAACAACATATTCATCTAATTTTGTGGAACAAATATTGATCACAACCACCATGGGGTTCAGGAAATTTGAATGATATACTTAAAGATTACCAGGAAGCATTTTTCTCCATCTGTTATATTTGTTACAGATACCAGAAGGAAATGATCTTTCATAGACAAACAGAGTAACCTGTCACAATCCCTCATTTACAATGGTGGATCTTTATTGCTTTTCCCAGGGACTTATGAATGTTAGTCTTTATCATTTAAAAATAAAGAATTTGATGTTATTCATGAAGAACTATTATAGCTAAAATGAGAGTCTGAGGGGAATTTGGATTAATTTACAAATTAAAATTGATAAAATGTTATACTAGCCTCTGGGGTTGCAAAGTGGAAATTTTTGAATACTGGAAGTCTATGTAAGCATGCACTTGCTCATAAATTTTTCTCACACACTCCCAGCTGGCATATTTCTGGTCTCCTGGCAGTCAAGGTGAGTTTTAGGCCAACTTTGAGTGCTTTTGGAAACCCCAATTACATTACAGATTGGACAGAACTAATTTTTGAAAATATTTACAAACAAGCCTGTTTTCTAAGGATTATCTATCAGCCCGACCTATGTTGGCAAAACCAAGTCAATCATCCTGGAAGCAAGTGGAGTTCTCACCCCATTCCAAACAGAATAAACACACACTGGCTATATTCCAAACCCCTTTCCTGGGTTGTAGCTGTATTGCAAGTTGTTAATACAGATAACAAGGAAATCTTAGCAGAAGCTTTTTCCTGAGCTTGGCTAATAGTATTTTCCCTGCAGCACTCATCTGCACCGTCCTCGTTTCTTATATCCCAGTGCTTATACTCTAGTACTGAAGCTCATAGAATGCACCTGACATGCTGCTCTTCATGTATGGGAAAGGCTCCCCTTAAATGTCAGCAAAACTAACTCCTTATGCTCCTTCAAACCACCCCCTTAAAACTCTCCTTTACTTGTAGTAGTTTGGCCTGCTGTGAAGAAACTGCTGAGTCTCGTGACATCACCAAAGAGGCTGGAGCTTCCGGAGAAGGGTGGATGGTCAAGGTGACAGAGCTGGAGAGAGGGAGATCTGGGAATGGTAACTGGGTGTCATAGGGAACTGGGAGACAGAAGGTCTGGCTAGGCTTGCCAGGTGAGGGGGCCTAACTGGAGAAGGGTTAGTAGAGCTCTGAAGAGGGAACCTGACTCCCAAAGCCCTTCCAGTATTTCAACCACAAGGGTAGGTGCAGAGAGGTGACAGAACACCAACAGGCCACAACCCAATGTATATGCCTAATTGTAAATAATTAAGTATCAGAGGGTAGCCGTGTTAGTCTGGATCTGTAAAAGCAGCAAAGAATCCTGTGGCACCTTATAGACTAACAGACGTTTTGGAGCATGAGCTTTCGTGGGTGAATACCCACTTCCTCATGCGTCTGAGGAAGTGGGTATTCACCCACGAAAGCTCATGCTCCAAAATGTCTGTTAGTCTATAAGGTGCCACAGGATTCTTTGCTGCTTTTGTAAATAATTAAGACGCTCAAGGTAGACTGACCTAGACAAGGTAAAATGAGCACTTTCTGTGTATAAAACTATTTCTTTAATGTTTCCAGTTTCTTGTTTAGATTATATTTGTTCATGGTGTAATAAATAAGATAACATTAATGAAAATAAACTAAGACTAAGCCTGATACGTGCTAAGTTATTTAGACACCTGACTGTCACATCTTGAAGTGATGCTACATAATTATCACATAGTAATTTTTTTTGAGCTAGCTACTCCTTTTACAGCTGCTGAGTTGCACTGTTGACTTCAATGGAGTTATGCTGTTTTATAGCAGGGGAGGATTTGGTCCTTTATTTATACTTTCCTATCTCTACCCATAGTCAACTCTTCTTGTTTCTCATTTTCTTCTCTTCTTGGTCTTTTCTTCTCTTTTCTTTCATGGTCATTCATTGTGTAATAAACTATTATTAATATCTTACTCAATACAAGAGCTTGTTTGGGTTGTACATAATGTTTCCTTGTAATGAAAGGATTTATTTAATACTACGCACATTTTTTATTTAAAAAAAGCCATTGACAAGAATATTTATTAAAAACATACACCGAGGGGTTCCACTTCCATGATACCTCAGACTTCCAGACACACCTTTACACTTACCCTAGAGTTTTCAGGGTGTGAACCCAAAGTCCATTGAAGTCTTTGGAAAGACGCTCATCCACTTGAATGGGCTTTTGATCAGGCCATCAGTGACTTCAAAACACAATGGCTCAAATTCATCTAGACTTCAGTGAAGTTGCACCAGGGAAAAAAAACTGGTCCAACAGGTCAAATTAGTCACTGAGATAGACGGACACACACATAGAGAGTTCTCACTGATTTAATCTAGCCCAAATTCTTTGTCATTTGAAAAGAAAATAGCAGCACATGAGTTCTTCCCCCCTTACTAAAAGGTAGAGTTCACTTTTATCGATCTGTAAATAGATGCCTGGTTGCCCTAGCTCAAATTGGAACTCAAATATATCTTTTAAAAATTATCCAAGGTCCTGAGCAGTTACAAGAACTTAATTTCCTGAACCACAAAAGAAAAATGAAAAAGGTGAAAACAACACTGACTGTTGATCTGTTTTAGTTAATAGCATGTCAATCTTCTCAGATCCAGTGCACAATCCTCTTTTGTGTGACTGAAGGTAGAAAATGAAAGTCAAAACGGAGTTAGAACATGCTTTGCTCACCCCTCCTGCGCCCCAAAACTCATTCTGACCCTGCTTTGGGGGACAATATTGAAAACAGTCAACATATAACCCTGCTAAAAACATGAATCAAAAAGTCACTGCTTGTGGACATGTTTTTAAAATTGCTTAGTTGCATGGAAGTCCCTTTAGTGCTTGAAGGACTTTAATAAAATTGATTTTCTGAGTATAGCCTTTTAGCAGCTACTGTATAAGCTTGAAATATGAACCCTTCATTGTTGAAAGTGTTTCATTTTTGCCCTGTAACTAATGATCAAGGGAATGAGTGTGTTCAGAATTCTCCATGGCTGCCATTTTCATAATTAAATCGTGCTAATAATAAAGGTTTGCAGACTTTAAACAAACTAGCACTGGAGTGCAATGTGGTTTGCGGTGTTTCATTTAGAGACCTCTGCAATTAGCCCTTAATGAATAAGCATACCACAGTGATAAGTAAGACATCTCTATGAACTGCTTATTTACCAAAGCACAAAACTGTGACATTTTCATTCCAGTGATTGAAAATTATTCTGTAGAATTCTTCTGAAGGGCTCTTGTGTAATTATTTTGAGAAGTTAAAGCACATTAATTGTTTTTTATACCTGAAGTCTATGCTATACTTAAGCATACTACTCATGGTTTATCCTAATGTGCTCTACACACATGTATCAAAAACTGAGCAGGAGGCAGATCAATAAAGGCACATTTAGATGAATAAATGGACATTGTTACCTTATGCATATATTCTATTTGTTATTAAGCTATGCCGAAGTTCCTATGCACTAGAAGATGCATTCAGTCTGGAAATATGACAGCTTTCTTTTCTACAGTTATTTTAACTCAAGATCACTTTTTTCTTTAATTCTAATTGCTAATACTTACCTTTCTAGGATACAATGGCCCAGATCTTCAGATGGGATTATGCTGATTTATATCAGCTGAGGATCTAGCACCATGTGATTCGATGCACTGATGTAGGAGATTCAGTATAGTTCACTGGTTATAGATGTAACACAAAGACCGTAGGAGATATTTATTATTATCTAGCAAAACTCATTTCTGCACCTAATGAACAGTATGTGCCGGTTTCCAAAATCCGTACCATATCTCATACAGCACAGTCGCATACAGGGCCTGAGCCACTACCCATTGAAACAGTGGGAATCTTTCCATTTACTTTGGCGGGTGTTGGATCAAGCACATTAAAAACAATTTGGTGAGCACAAATACAGTTGAGCATCATCACAAACAAGCAGACTGCCATCTGTTTGTAGAAGGACTGACTCAATGTCAGTATACCATTCTCCGATACTGCTGTTAGAAGACAATACTAAGATAGTATGGTATGTACCGCTGAGATATGAGACATAGCAGAACCCTGATTATCCAAACCTAAATTTTGCAAAATTCTGTTCCCAGACACCACCAAGGCCCATCCCCAAGGACAATTGGGTAATCAGTTTTGTACTGTCTTATACATGCTTCACTTCCACCTGGAACATAGAACCCCTAACTCCTAATTGCCATCCTTCACCTTTTTAAAATTGCAAAAGTGAAAAAGTTGGTGTAGATAAAACAGCACAGCCTCTGATATAATTTTAGGCCCTCTCCATCTAATTCTAGCACTGATCTTTTCAAGAAAGAAATACAAGGCAAAAATGAAGAGTAACATGGAAGATTTAAACAAGTGATCTCCAGAACCACAAGTAACAGACAAGAGTTTAGTTCAGTCTTCCGTAATTCTTATGATAGTGATTAATGTAAGATCATTGGAATCACCATACTGGATCAGACCAATAGATCATCTAGTTTAGCATCCTCTCTTCAACAATTGAGAGTACCAATATCACAGGGAGGTACAAGAAACCTGGCAGAAGGCAGTTATGGAATAAATTCCCGATGACGTTTCTTTCTAATCCTGATTTGTTATGTGTTGATTTATGCCCTGAAGCATGAGTGTTTATATCCCATCAGAGCCTCTTTGATAGTTTTTAATCATTATAACAACTCTGGATATTCTTATTACCCATATAAATGTATAATCTCTCTATGACTCTTGATAAACTCTTTACTGCAATATATTGCAGAAATGAGTTCCACTGGCTTATTATGCATTCTGTAACAATGTATTTGCTTTTATCCGTTTTAAATGAACTACTCGTTAGCCTTTCATTTAATCTCAGTTTAATAGCATGGAGTGATACATCTGATTGGAAAGATAGTTTCCATAGGCTTCTTAAATTAAAATCTCTCTTGGAAAATTGTAATAATTATATCACTTCTGGGTTCATGAGCCCAGGAAAAAACTGGCCATTACACACTGAAAGCTGGGTATTTTTTGAAAAAGTGATAGTATTTGTAGTTAGGAGATTGAGTGGTAAACCAGAATCACAAAATCAACTCTGGGACAAGTCGCTGGGCACAGAGTGATAATTAGGGTAGTGTCTTTGCAAGGGTCCTGGGAAGCGAGTACATTTGCTACCCTGCCAGGTGATGAACACCTTGGCAAAGATGGGCAAGAAAGTCCTTGGCATGAGGAGTCTTTCCTGGGCTAGGCACAGTGTCTCAAAAGTCACTAACCTACAATTTTAGTGTGTTAGGGGCTTAGGTTTTAAGACTGTAGATAGTGAAGCATTTTTAACTATCTGCATTGTAAGCTAACTTTTAATAAAGATACAGCCATTCCCCCTCCCAATATTGTTGGGAATGTATTCAGTCAGTGTGCCGTATGGCACTGTCATTTTAAAAAGTATGTGTCTGTGTGTGCATGCACATGGGTGTGCATGAAAACTTAGGGGAAATGAAAGTTTCCTTCTCTATTAAAAACACAACCACTGTATGAACAGCAGCAGCGAAAGCTTTCTCACTCATCTCTGCCAGTTTTCCTAAACCCTGCATGAATAGGAGAGGGCAGTTCATTTCCCATTGCCAGTTTGCTGCTTGACCTCTCTGCCAAACAGTCTGCCAATTGCTGCTAGTGTTGTTGGTTTATAGAATGTGGACAGTTATATCCTGGGAACTTGGTGGATATCACTAAACTCACACAGATCACTAAACAACTCTGAGATGATGCTGCCAAGTGTTTTTACCATTCTGTGTTGAGTTTGAATCAGAACCCTAGAAATGAAAGACTCTAGCCCACTAAGAATTCTAGCCTCTGCTTGCTGGCAATAGCAAGGTTGGGAGCATCGAGCCAGATTCCCAGAAAAAGACTTAGGTGCCTAAAGCCCAGATTTAGGCTTTGTAATGCCTAAGTTGCTTTGTGGATCAGAACCATATAAACCAACAAGTAACATCAAAAAGGATCTCTCTCTCCACTATGGTCTGCATGAGCTTTATTTCCCATCTGAACTTGATAACATTAAAATATTTAGCACACAGAAGCCACCATGGGAGAAGAGCAAATGTCTTTCTTAAACAGAAATCTCATACCATTCATTCATAAATCAAATCTATTCCAAGGTAGAATGCACCTCATATGGGTCTCAGTGAAAAAAAAAGCAAAAGTAATATATTGTGTTCATTAGAGCAATATTAAAATTAAATTTTAATATAAAGTACCTGAGACAAAACCAAAACTATTAACCCAAAGCCACTAACTTTTCATTAGCCAACTCAATTTTGCATCCCATTATGAGTTACATTGTATAAATTCCTGCTGAAATTGATTTAGTAAACCAGTGCTTTGATGGGCTGAAATTAAAAGGATAGAAGGAAAGATACAACTAATTGAAGAACATAATTTGATGATTGTTCAGGGTGTGAAACTTACTGAGGGCAGAATAGAGCTTTAATTAAACACAATGGGCCAAATTCAGACCTGGGAAAATGGCAGAGAAACACCTTTGTAATCAATGGAGTTGGAGTAACTTATCTCAGGTCTGCATTTGGCCCAAGGTCTCACTGCACTTTGAAAATGTGTCTGGAAAAATAGCTCCCCAAAAAAGCAGAAATTTGTGTTTGTGACACCCTATCAGGTGTGTGAGAAAGGGCCAGGAGTTACTTCATCTGGGGTATAAACCACAATATGCTGAGCAGTTTTCTCCTTCAAACTCCTTCTGACTTGAGTTGCTGGATGAATCTGTTGCCTGGGCTGCTATATGATATAAAAACAGAAGACCTAAAGTTATTGGCAGGAAATGTGTTGAAAGAAATCATGCCCTTCAGTCTGGAAACAGAGTTACAAGGTGACAATGTATGGAAGACTGCAGAAGCTGTTCAATTATTTTTTATGAATAATGTATTTGTCAGATTAGGCCTTTTTCCTGTTCACGACCTGTCCACATAACAGACTGCTAAGATTTGGTTGGTTATTTGTAACAGTTGGATCATTTTTGTTTTGTTTTCTAAAATGAACTATTTGGGTGTGTAGGTTTTTGCAGTCTATTACTAATGAATACTCCTTAAAATATTCACTTTTGGAATCTGATAGTTACTTTTTACCCAACTTGCATTGTTTGGCTTCTGTTCTGTGATTGGATATCACAATCTTTATAAATAAGTGAAAAGGCTGAAGAAATCATTAGGGTATTCAGTTTTGCATGGAAAACATTTTATGGCAAAACACATGGCAAGGATAGGAAATTTTAGGTCTTTTAAAATTTTCTTATTGTTGGCACAGAAGAAAGAATATTGTTTGGTTATATACAGAATATAGGCCTGGATTTAAAGGTAGCTATACTCCTCCCTGATTGAGGAATGGAGATATAAGCCAGATTTTTGGTTTTTATTTAGAGCTGTTTGAACTATTCGTTGCAAATTTATCTGATAAATTTAACTTATTTTTCTATTTGATAATTGGCTGCGAACAGGGAATGATTTTTATGCATTTGTTCATTATTTGTAATTACTCTTAATGAGCAAAAGAACACAATTAGACTAAATTGTTCATTGACTGGAGGTTAAGAATGTTCAGTAGTCATTATTCACTAGTCGCTTGTCTGGTTGGTTACACTGCTCTACAGCCAAAATGCTTCTGAAATAAATGTAGTTCAACTTTACTAATTCTGGGTCACTGAGAACGAAAATGATGCTTAAAATTGTTGATTGGCTCTAGTTTTCAAGATATGCTATTGGGTCAGTATATACGACCCTTGACTTGGGAATGGCGGAGGATAAGTGAGTTATAAAGGGAAGGGATCTCAATTTAAACCAGAAATGACTAAAATACATCTTTGACTGGATCTATGAATAAATCTATGACTGGGTTTGGACAGTACTTGCTTTTGAGGCAAAACAATGAATGATGCAATCTGAAGCTGATATTGCGTCATACAGGATATGAATTGCATCATGTTATTCCTAGAAGTCATGGATGATGCAATCATAACGAAGCTTACATCACTCTGCTGAACAAATTGCCCTATATCAGCTCTAGAAATCATACAGTGTCATGCTCTCTTATTTGTCAGTGTTTGATTTTGCAAAGGGACACATTTCTGTTTAGCCAAAGTGAGCAGAGATGCCTCGTACTTGTGTGAACAGTGCAGATAACTACTACTATGTTTGTGGTGAAGTGACTTTTGCATCACAAAAGCGCAGTATAACCACTATGGTTAAGAAAGCCTATCACCTTTCTTTTGGCTGTAAAACTGAAGATCAGGACAAGAGGTGGGCCCCACACATATGCTGCAACACTTGTGCAACAAATCTTTGCCAGTGGTTGAATAGGAAAAGGAAATCTATGCCTTTTGCAGTGCCAATGATTTGGAGAGAGCCAACAGATCATACCAGCAATTGTTACTTCTGCATGGTGCCTCCAGTTGGGAGAGATGTGTCAAAGAAGAAAAAGTGGACTGTGCATTATCCAAACATTCCATCAGCTATACATGCAGTACCCCACGGAGAAGGACTGCCAGTTCCTGATGCACCAGAATCATTCTCACTTGAGTCAGATGAGGAAGAGGATGAAACTTCTGGTCCTGAACCATCAATGTCACAGGACCCACATTTTCTCCCATCCTCCTCCTCTGAACCACACCTCATAACACAAGGTGAACTGAATGAGCTTGTCAGGGATTTGGAACTACCCAAGAGTAAGGCAGAGCTGTAGGGCTCCAGACTACAGCAGTGGAATCTCCTGGCAGGCTATCAGGGCAAATGGAGCCCATCAATGCTTGCAGACTATTGCTGGACAGTGACAAGAGATGCTCCATTTAATGAATACAAGAGACAAGCCAAGAAGCGCCGAGTAAACACTGAATAGGACTAAACTATGTACATAATAGTTTTTTGCCTTTTGTTTCATAATAAATTTTATGTATATAACCCTTTTGCTGATTTTTAAAGTGTTACATAAACAGGACAAGTGAAATATTATCATGTAAAGCAACCATAAACACATGAAAAGACCTAGATTTACAATTTATGATTAAAACTCTACTATCTACACAATATACATAGACATAAAATGTAAAAACTTGAATATCTTAGAAACAGTAGCCAATCAGTTGTTTTAATTGTCATATTTGAATTCAGCATATCAAAATACATAATAAATATCACATTTTATCTCTGAAGCAGATGACTTCTCAAAAATTGTAGACCAGTGTTATTTAAGTCACACAGTGTTGTTTCAGGTCCCTGACTGGATGACATAAATTTTATAAACAGGAGTAAGCTGGTAGCAGGGGGTAAGTTCATTCCATTGCAACAAGAGGGACCTGCTGTAAAATTCCAAACAGAAGTTCAGATTTTGAACATTCAGTGGGCAGAGTGGGTTGATATAAAGACTTGGGTTAGGCACATCTTTCTGTGAGAGATGCACACAAATAGCCCACTCTTTGACATGCAATTTTACCCACTACAACAGGGGTTGAATGGATCCAAATCAGGTCCATGCAAAACACCACCTTTGACTATCAAGGACTATGTAAATGTGTGCTTGTTAGTATGAATATATAAACACACATGGGGTACTGTCTATAAAATATATATCTACAGATTATGGAACCACTGGTTTTTATATTGGTGTATTTGAAGTGCAGTACAACAGCATAACTCAGTGTCCTTCTGAGCTACTAGTGTTGTATACATCTGTGCTGGCATGTATTTGTTTTTACCTTTATCTTCCATCTGAGGACTCTCATTCCTACAGTGGAGAAGGCATCCTTAACCAGAAGGAATCACCAAAGTTAGTAATGAGCTAATAGGAAGATGAATTGAGTACTGAGCAATATCTGTAGGAGATCTGTAAATGACATTCACATCAAAGCTCTTGTGTGGGAGCAAATAAGAAAAGTTGAATACTTTGCCTAGTGTAATTCACTTCATTTATTGACTGTTTTTCCCCCCTCTCATTTGTCAGTGGTTCTGATATGCCTGGCATTCAGAATGATTTGTAATGTAAATTATGTAATTGTACTCTCACATATTTTAACATCAAATGGAATGATTGACTACAGAATTTGAACTGTCTACAGGTGGGGGTCAATTATCATCTGAATAATCACACTGCCACACAAGAATAGCATGGCCATGGAGTGTGACATATTTTTATCTCTATGCATTTCAATGAAGTCAGGCTAGTACATAAAAGGTTATCACCTAGGAAACATATTTTCCTAAGCACAAGTTAAACATGCAAGCGAGATCAGCATAGATATTCAATTTAGCCAGTCAACCCTAACCTATTAATATTTTAACAAAATCCAGTGAGGATAATTTTTTTTTCTTTGATCCATTTCATTTGAGCAGCCTGGAAAGGGAAGAAAAATTAAAAACAAAATAGTCAAGCATACAGAATGAGGTTATGTATTAAGTGGGCTATTTAATGTTTCTGGCATTTTATAGCCCTAGGGAAAGCGTGGATGGATTTAACAATCAAGATCTGTGTTCCCTGGGCCCACAAAGTTCGAGAAACATAAAATAATCTATATGTCCAGGCTGACAAATTTTACCTGACACTCCGCTTCATCTCACTGGGACTCTCTAAATCAGCATTAATCATATGTTACAGGGAGTAAAAAGAAAAGTAAATCACACTAAGTTGAAAAGTGAGATGGAAGGTCTTTGGGCAAAGATTTTAATCAATAATATGTGGGATAATAACCAGGAGCTATTGTTTTAATCCTTGAATATAAAAAGGTAGTGATGCAAAACACAAAGAAACTACAAACTCGCTGCTGTTTCAGAGGGGTCAGATGCAAAACAAAAGTGGCTTTGTTTGCTCTAAACACCTCCTTTCCCTTTCCCTTTCCAGTCTATTAAAATATTCTGTATTCACTGTCCAACAGGATTTTGAGGTAAGTCTAACTCTGTGGTTAAAAGCTGAATACAGACATTGCCCTTGCCACCTGCCTGTCTGGGTTCAGAATGACTAGTGAGTTTGCATGCTTCAGTGTGGGGGTGCCCAATTCATCACAACTTAAAGGACATGATTTTCAGAAAGCGCTGAGCATCTGTCCTTTGAAAGCCAAGCCCTTCTGTGGACACTCAAAAATAAAACATGCCCAATGAATCTTATTCCTCTCTAGTCTCTCGTCTTCCAGCCCATCACCACAAGTTAATTGGCAGGGAAAGCATGAAAATATTGCTGATTACCCAGTCCTTTTTGTAATTTGAATATTTGTTTGCCATTTAAACTGCTTTGTAGTTTAATGGACCCAGATCCTCAGCTGGTGCAAATCTGCATAGCCACATCACCAGTTTATGCCATCAGAGAATCTGGCTCATAAAATATAAGACTATAATTGAGCTGACCTCTGGCTACTCATACAGCTTGGTTCATGACCTCTAACTTTACTCACCCCTTCAGTAATGTATGTAATAATATTTGGTTTGCTCAGTTGCGAACAGGAGGTGGGGACACTAGACCTAGCACATGCTTTTGTAATTAATTATTATTATTATAGGAGGTGGGGAGGGAATTACAGGTCAGATTGAAACCTAACCCTAATACAGTGCAGCTTGTCTATTAATGCAAAACAGTTTTGAAACTGTGAATGGAACTCAAATAATTCCTTCACCACTGCTGTCTGTGGAGCTTAACTAGGCAGTATTTGCATGGTTAGATGAAAAAAGAAAATCTGTTCATAATCATGGAAACAAGTAGGAATCATTTCTCTGAGCAGTCCCATGAAGAAGTCCACTGCTGCTGGGTATCCTTACAATTGGAAGCTCCAGGAGAGAGTGAATCATGTTATCTTCCTCTTACTGTGTTTCTCTTTCAGAATCAATTTATATATTCTTTCTGGACATGATCAAAGTTAGAGCTGATCTATAAAAGGTTCTGATTTGGAACACAAAGTAGAAATCTCAGTATTTTTCATGAAACAAAACATTCAGAGATATTTCATTTCAACCTTATCCAAACATTTTGGATATATCCAGATAAAACACTGAACTGTTTCATTTTTGATTTTTATATTATGTTTAGCTATAATATTTTGACATTCTTGGAATGAAACATTTTGATAATTTCCCAAACATTTCAATGAAATCAATATATTCCCACCAAATATTTTGATTTCATCAAATCAGGATTTAATCAAAGCTTTTTTGTTTACATTACACAATCTCAGAAGCCATCCATCTTTATTCTGAAACTCTTTTATTTTGGGCTTGATTCCACTAAAGACAATGGAAAGATAGACTGCCATGAATTCATTCAGAGTTGGAAAAAAATACCTAAACTTAATAAGAAACTACTTTAACAGAAGCAAAATTTCCTCGTCGTGACTATTAGACAGGAAAAAATAATGTATAATTAACCATATATCTGCAGGCTGTAGCCTCTTTCTCCTCTCATGGAATATCCATGAGAAAATCTCAGTTATATCAACTGGACCCATTTATCCTGTTTTAAACCCTATTTTACATATAGGAATGGTGCTGGAGTGAACAATCATCATGAACTTTTTCTGACAAACAGCTGTTTAGAAAGGCTGTTCCTTTGCATCCAACAATCTCTTGTAAGTGGTTTCTAGAAATTTATGGCGCTAAGGAATAAACTCAATGAAATGTTCTCTAGGAATAATGAAGGAGTTAACTCTACATTTAATGGTGTTTTCAGCTTCAATCTCCACTTAACTGAACTTAGTAAAGACTAATGGCCAGCCCTTTGAACCTTCAAGTCTCAAAAGATTTAATTTGTTATTTCTGAGAAAAATATGAATAAATAATTAAAAGAAGGGACACAGCAGCCAAAGACAATTCACAAGTATCATTTACATATACAGCAAGGTTCAGAATTCCTAGAATCACTCATTACCACATCACAAAAAGACAACCCAGGTCTAGGAAGGCAGCTAAAAACCCAGTGCCATTCCTTCCAAGTACGTAGTACATTAAAAGACATACAGTATTCTCTAACGTCATTTCAGTTCCATAATATCTGGAACCCAGAGTGCTACCATATCTTGAACTGACCAACATAAATACTTTAGCATGCAGACTCTCATAAGCTGAAGTAGGGTTCAGTAGCTTATATTTGGATAAGAAAAAAATGAATACTGTAGTAAATGTAGCACTGGAAATTAATTTTCCTATATTTTTAACTGCTCTGTCAGGTGGTGAATAGATGGACAATTACAACAGTGTTATAGAAAGACTATTTTGTACAGAAAATTAAATGTCCTTCCTGAACAGTGGTTTATTGCAATAAAGAAAGCTCATTAACTGGATTAATACAGGCAAACAGTGATGGTGAAAAGGAAATATAGTGTGTGAACAAAGAAACATAAATGGATACGAAATTTCAGGGACATCATCTACAAGTTTCCTGTGGCTTCTCAAAGATGCGCAAAGTAGACAGTCCATCTAGTTTTGTATTTAATTGTTTCTCTCTGGGAAAATGGTTACATGGGCAGTAAATAAGTGAATCACAGGAAAATGTCTATACTCAAAGGCTCACTAAGCTAATGGGGAGTCTGATAAGAATTATTTTGTTCTCAATCAGCTAACAGCAAGAGATTTCATTTCCTATACTTGCATCTCACAATTTGCAAGATATAACTATTTGAATTATGGTAGCATTTGGATTTTCCCAACAAGGTAAAGGCTACATTTGTGTAAGGTGCTCTACACATACATAATAAAAAATAGTTCAAAGAGCTTACATGACAGAGAAAAAAGCATGGGAGAAAGGAAATACCATCCAGATTTTACAAATGAGGAATTTTGGAACAGAATGAGAGAGAGATAGACAGACAGACAGACTGAGTGATTTGCCTGAGGGTACACAGGGAGTCTGTGGTTGAATCAACTGAACCCAGATCTCCTGAGTATCAACTCAGTGACAAACACAAGACCACTCTTCCCCTTCAGTAGCTAGTAAAGTCTGACCAAAATGTAGAGAAAGTTTATGACTGCTACTTGGGTAGTTTATTCTGAGACACACTTTTTGTAGACTCTTACAGAATGTCTAATATGTGTGCTAGTTGTTAACAATCTATTTGATATTAGTTCATGCTTTTTTCTCTAACAGAATTTTTTCCTGGTTTTTGTGTCTTCTCCAACAAGATGGCCTACCAATTGAGAGCATGCAAAATTCATGGAGGATAGGTCCATCAATGGCTATTAGCCACAATAGGCAAGGATGGTGTCCTTCACCTCTGTTTGCCAGAAGCTGGGAATGGGCAACAGAGAATGGATCACTTGGTGATTACCTGTTCTATTCATTCCCTCTGGGGGTACCTGGCATTGGCCACTGTCGGAAGATAGGATACTGAGCTAGATGGACCTTTGGTCTGACCCAGTATGGCTGTTCTTACGTTAAATCTAGCATAGCTGCATGAAAATAAAAATACATGTATCTGGATAGCTTTGCAGCTCGTATTAGCTATTGAAAAGACCAAAGGCAAGCTGGTTGTGTTTTAGTTAGGGAAGTACCAAATACCTTCTTCTTGTTTTATCAGCATCAGTATCTGATGGCGGTATTTGACTGAACATAAACATTGGGCAGAGCAATAAGTAATAGGCTCTCATGTAAATAAAATGATCCATGAATCTGGTCATCTCAAGCAGGAACTTTCTGGTGCTATGGGGAGATATACATACCAATGCTAATCCCATCTTAACTTCAACCTGGGATGGGCGCACTCTGTTAGACCTAAACTGAAAAGGAGAGATTTCCTACTTTTCATAATGGATGCAACCGATGTAGCAAATCCACCTCCATGGCATCGAGTCAAGCTGAACCAAACACAGATGAACTGGGTATACACAGTTTTGAGACTTCAGTGGGAATTAAATGGTGTATAGGACATAGGAGTGCCTTCTGCACAGGCATGAATTTTATCTCAGGGTGAGAATGGGGCACAGCTAATACCAGAGTAGTTTAAACAAATCCTAAATAAGGCCAGCAATGGATTTTTAAGGCCAGAAGGGATCACCTAGCCTGTCTTTATGCATAAAGGACAACAGAATTTCACCTAGTGACTCCTGCATCTAGCCCAACCACTTGCAGCTAAAATGAAGCATCTTTTAGAAAGACATCCAACCTGATGTAAAGATTCCCAGGAGGGAGAATTTTCAACAGACACAGAATTGATCTCTGGCTAGCTACTTGAAAATATCTGCAACATTTTATTTATTCATGGTAGCCTCCATGATGTGCTAGGTTCCTTCCATACTTTCATGAAGGGACAATCCCTGCCTCAAAGAGTTATCAAAGGACAGTCAGGTAGATAGTATCAGAGGGTAGCCGTGTTAGTCTGGATCTGTAAAAGCAGCAAAGAATCCTGTGGCACCTTATAGACTAACAGACTTTTTGGAGCATGAGCTTTCGTGGGTGAATACCCACTTCCTCAGATGCATGTAATGGAAATATCCAGGGGCAGGTATATATATGTGTGCTAGCAAGCAAGCTAGAGATAACGAGGTCAATTCAATCAGGGAGGATGAGGCCCTGTTCTAGCAGTTGAGGTGTGAAAACCAAGAGAGGAGAAACTGGTTCTGTAATTGGCAAGCCATTCACAGTCTTTGTTCAATCCTGAGCTGATGGTGTCAAATTTGCAGATGAACTGAAGCTCAGCAGTTTCTCTTTGAAGTCTGGTCCTGAAGTTTTTTTGCTGCAGGATGGCCACCTTAAGGTCTGCTATAGTGTGGCCAGGGAGGTTGAAGTGCTCTCCTACAGGTTTTTGTATATTGCCATTCCTAATGTCTGATTTGTGTCCATTTATCCTTTTCCGTAGAGACTGTCCAGTTTGGCCGATGTACATAGCAGAGGGGCATTGCTGGCATATGATGGCGTATATTACATTGGTGGATGTGCAGGTGAATGAACCAGTGATGGTGTGGCTGATCTGGTTAGGTCCTGTGATGGTGTCGCTGGTGTAGATATGTGGGCAGAGTTGGCATCGAGGTTTGTTGCATGGATTGGTTCCTGAGTTAGAGTTATTATGGTGTGGTGTGTAGTTACTGGTGAGAATATGTTTCAGGTTGGCAGGTTGTCTGTGGGCAAGAATTGGCCTGCCACCCAAGGCCTGTGAAAGTGTGGGATCCTTGTCCAGGATGGGTTGTAGATCCTTGATGATGCATTGGAGGGGTTTTAGCTGGGGGCTGTATGTGATGGCCAGTGGAGTCCTGTTGGTTTCTCTCTTGGGTTTGTCTTGCAGTAGGAGGCTTCTGGGTACACGTCTGGCTCTGTTGATCTGTTTCCTTATTTCCTCATGCGGGTATTGTAGTTTTGAGAATGCTTGGTGGAGATTTTGTAGGTGTTGGTCTCTGTCTGAGGGGTTAGAGCAGATGCGGTTGTACCTCAGTGCTTGGCTGTAGACAATGGATCGTGTGATGTGCCCGGGATGGAAGCTGGAGGCATGAAGGTAGGCATAGCGGTCGGTGGGTTTTCGATATAGGGTGGTGTTAATGTTAATGTTAAAATAAGTGATGGTCACATTAACACCACCCTATATCGAAAACCCACCGACCGCTATGCCTACCTTCATGCCTCCAGCTTCCATCCCGGGCACATCACACGATCCATTGTCTACAGCCAAGCACTGAGGTACAACCGCATCTGCTCTAACCCCTCAGACAGAGGCCAACACCTACAAAATCTCCACCAAGCATTCTCAAAACTACAATACCCGCATGAGGAAATAAGGAAACAGATCAACAGAGCCAGACGTGTACCCAGAAGCCTCCTACTGCAAGACAAACCCAAGAGAGAAACCAACAGGACTCCACTGGCCATCACATACAGCCCCCAGCTAAAACCCCTCCAACGCATCATCAAGGATCTACAACCCATCCTGGACAAGGATCCCACACTTTCACAGGCCTTGGGTGGCAGGCCAATCCTTGCCCACAGACAACCTGCCAACCTGAAACATATTCTCACCAGTAACTACACACCACACCATAATAACTCTAACTCAGGAACCAATCCATGCAACAAACCTCGATGCCAACTCTGCCCACATATCTACACCAGCGACACCATCACAGGACCTAACCAGATCAGCCACACCATCACTGGTTCATTCACCTGCACATCCACCAATGTAATATACGCCATCATATGCCAGCAATGCCCCTCTGCTATGTACATCGGCCAAACTGGACAGTCTCTACGGAAAAGGATAAATGGACACAAATCAGACATTAGGAATGGCAATATACAAAAACCTGTAGGAGAGCACTTCAACCTCCCTGGCCACACTATAGCAGACCTTAAGGTGGCCATCCTGCAGCAAAAAAACTTCAGGACCAGACTTCAAAGAGAAACTGCTGAGCTTCAGTTCATCTGCAAATTTGACACCATCAGCTCAGGATTGAACAAAGACTGTGAACGGCTTGCCAATTACAGAACCAGTTTCTCCTCTCTTGGTTTTCACACCTCAACTGCTAGAACAGGGCCTCATCCTCCCTGATTGAATTGACCTCATTATCTCTAGCTTGCTTGCTAGCACACATATATATACCTGCCCCTGGATATTTCCATTACATGCATCTGAGGAAGTGGGTATCAACCTCAGGTAGATAGAGATTAGGGGAAGAGAACGCAGTAGGATATTTTTGTACAAGTCACTTAGACTCTCCATAGGCAGTAGTGGATCTTTAAAAGTAAGTGTGAGTGAGAGAGAGACAAAAGGATGGTGGTGGTGCGGTTATATACCATTTAAATACTTTTTTTCTTTTAATAACCAGTTCCAGCTGGGAACATTTGTATATGTGAGCAATAGCAGTAGCTTGGCCCCAGCTTCAGCAAGCACTTAGGCATCTGGTTAACTTTAAGCACATGCTTAAGTCTATCCCTATCTAGCAAAGCACTTATGCAGGTGCTTAAATTTAAGCATGTGCATAAATCTTATTTACTTACATTGGACTTAAGCATATGCGAAATACTTAATCAGGGCCCTTGTGCAAGAACAAATGAAAGATCATTGAAATAGTCGGGCTTATTTCTATGTGGCTCTCTGTAGCTAGAGCACTGTAAGTGATTTATTTGCTTCACATAACAAGGTCATCTATAACCTTGACTTTCCTTTTACACCTAATGGCTAGACCTACAAGAATTTCTAAACTTTAATTTATCCTTTTTACAGTTGCTGTATTTTTCATGCTTGACAGTAAGGACAGAGGAGTGGTACCCTAGTCAGGCTGATTTTATTCCTCCACAAGTTGTTGTGTAACCTATCTAACCTTGGCAGACATAAATGTTTTAAAATGCAGTTTAAGTATTGAAAGAGCGCTGCTGCAACAGTCACCTCAGAAGTCATGCACTTACTACTTCCTTTCATTCTGAAGACATATAAGACCTCTGCATCAATCTTTAACAAGCTATTAACACAAGCAGTCGGTAAACCTTTTCAAAGTCTGGTCAATAGCAATGAAGAAAAGTCATGATTTACAGCTGGTTTAGTATAAATATGATTAGCTCTTGTGGGTTGTTTTCTTGGCTAAAGAATGCTGGCCAATTCCTCTGTTTTAATCTCTGCATCTGTAACATAGATAGAAGGTGGGTTTCCTGTCACATTGTTTCAAAACTATCCAATTCACTTCACTCTGTCTCAGTATCTCCCTTTAAAAGCAGGTTGCTGTAGAGAGAATTCCAGAACAGTCTTATACATATTAATTCCATTCAGGTGTCATATTAGTAAAGATACTATTCAACTTGTTTGGTCAATGCTCATATAAAGGAAAAGAATGAGAAGCCTCTAATCACTTTACAATAATAATCCATAATCATTATTAGCAATAATAATCTCTCAATAGTCTCGAAATATTTTTTCCTCTAAATTTTACTTTAGCCCTCCTGTCCCCTTGTACTGAATATATATAATGCTGGTTTTGATTTATAGACAATAATGTTTTAGGTATTTTGTAATGCATACCTTTTGGTCACACACCCATATTAAATACTCTTCTATTGGCATTAATTTTATTAAATAAAATTCCAGTGGCACGAAACTTGGAACATCTGCTCCGTTAACTTACTGCTATATGTGTTACAAATATCACTCTGCTTTTGGATGCGTTCCTGATGATTTTGTCATTTCCGCCTGCTGCTAGCAACACTTGCCAATAATAATATTTACTAGGAGAATATTTCTCACCTGTGTGAGAATGAATTTAATGATTGAATCTTTATTAAATGACATCATAAACAAAACATAGACATGGGGAAACATGAAAACACCTAGATTCCATCTGTTCGAGTGTGATACACTTCAGAGCTCCCATTTCACATGTAAAACAGAATATGATTTATAATTTATACCTGGCTGGTGCAATCCTTATTGAAGAAAAAACACTTTGATGAAATGTTGGCTTTATGCTATCATGAAGCTGTTGAGAGAATCACAGAACGTTTGGCAATTTACCTCAACTACTGCATCTTTGAAGTTTGGGTATTTATATTTGATGAATTTTTCAAATAAATTGTACTATTGAACACAAGTATAAAAAATGCCTCAATCTGAATCAGTGCTGAAATGTAATTACAGCATTAACTGAAGTAGACTGCTGCAGATTATTGCAAACTTCTGGTTAGTGTTTAAGGCCTGGTTCTAAGAAGATTTCTTATACACTTTCCCCTGATTTATTTGAAATCTATAACACACAAAAGATTCACAGAAGAAAAGTAGCGAAACACAGCTATCATACTCTTCAGAGCTTTAATATATTGGCTAATAGTTATAGGGTTTGTAGATCAATATAGTTATAGATTTTTGAGAGCACAGGATCCACATCTGGGGTCTGATCCTGCAGCCAGTATACTTGTGAATAATCTGAAACAGACTGTTCCCATGAGGGTGAAATTCACTCCTGTATAAAGAATTATGTGCCACAAAAATCCTGTTTCAAGGAGTTACGTTGGTCTATTGGTGGACTGGTCTTGTGCTCGCCCTGAGCACAGTGGTGAGCTTCACACCCTTGTGAACAGTCCATCTCAAGTCCATGGGATTATTCCCAAGTGTAAGGGATGCACAATCAGGCCCCAGAGAGCGATCCCATTCTCTGAAGGCATAAGGAATCCCTCGATTACTAGTAAAGGGATGTGAGCCCAGATTCAGGAAAGGTACTTAGATATCCAATTCCCATTGAAGTCAATGAGAGTTAGACACCTTAATACCTTCGTGAATCTGGGCCTTGATTTCTTACTGAAACGATGTACTTTTCAGAACACCTGTCATCTTATGTCTCAGTTAAAATCCTGACTATTATCCTTGAATAACAAAAGAATTCAGAATGGTTTCTCTTTGGTCTGACAGTTTCATCAATCTACTTTATTTCGTTTGAGAGAAATATTGCTTTTGTATTCTGTTTTCAGTCCATTCGTAAAAATAAGTGCTCTGAACTGATCTAGTATATTTCACTGTACCAGCTAGCATTTAAGCCTGCATGGCATGTTAGTCCAAAATTTAAAAAAACTGCTGGATCATGGTTGGTCCTCAAATGTGTGTGCAAAAGGAGGCTTGCAAAGAGGCTTTTCCCATCCTGTGGGAAGACCAGCCATAACTGCAGTCCCTTCTTGCTTATCCAGAAGCAGAGTCACTCCAAAGGGGCTGGGAACAGACAGGGCCATAGTCTCATTCTCCTCTGCACCTGACTGAAGGGTGGGACTGGCTTACAAGAGGGAATATGCTGCATTGCCAGAAGGGATATGCTACCCCACTGCAGGGGCTCTGGGCTGTGTGCCATTGGCACAGTCTAGCTGGATATGATTACATCATTGAAATTGCTTATGTTCATTTTTTTTCTAACATGTCTTTATTGATACCAGCAGAAGGGCGTAACATACAGATTCCTGCTACATCTAGCAGGACTTTTATTTTACCACTATGAAACCCAATCCTTTAACACTGCTGGGCATAGGCTGGGATCTTCCAAGGGACCTAAAGGAGTTAGATACCCAAGCCTAATTGAAACTCAGTGGCATCTGCAAATTTAACTCCTTTCAGCTATGTCTACATTACTGCAATAAGGGGAAAGGGATAGCTCAGTGGTTTGAGCATTGGCCTGCTAAACCCAGGGTTCTGTGTTCAGCCCTTGAGGGGGCCATTTAGGGAACTGGGGTAAAAATCTGTCTGGGGATTGGTCCTGCTTTGTGCAGCGGGTTGGACTAGATGACCTTCTAACCTACACTACACAACTCCAGCTACATGAATAACAAGGCTGGAGTTGATGTATCTTAGATCAAGTTACCACAAGGGGTCAACAGGAGAAATTCTCCCATTAAATTACTTTACTCTTCTCAGCAGGGGTAGAGTACAGGGGTCAACTGGAGAGTGACCTGCTGTCATTTTTGTAGGTCTTCACTAGACTCGCTAAATCGACTGCCAGTGGATCAATATCAGAGCATCGATTCCGGCTGTAGTGTAGACAGCCGTAGTCTCCTATGAAAATCCCATCCATACTGTATAGTCCCATTTAAGCCAACGAGACTACTCCTATCAGTGGTTACTGCCCTCTAGTATTAAATGCTTACAAGGTCAGACCAGTAGGAAGTACAATGAAAAGAACAGACTATTTTATATTGTTGTATCTAACCAAGGCTTCCAAATTCTTTGGATGTGTTTTTGAGACACATTGATCATTTACCGAACAATGTAAAGTCATGGCAGCAGCCTTTAACTTTCAGTAGGAAGAAATTAGTAGCTGAGGCAAGTGGGAAAGCAGTCCATTTCCTGGTGAAATTGCAATGCTCAAAATAAGAAAGATTGCTGCCAGGTGTTAATTTGAGAGGCAGCATTACAACAGGAGGAAAGAGATAGTGTGTGAGAATGATGTAGCTAAAACATTTTTTTTAAGAAAAACCAAACATTAAAATATTAAAACTGTCACTCCAGCAGTTGCAGCTTTTCTACAGAATGTTTCAAGTGTGCAAAGCAGAAAGAAAGCAGCTTACTGAGCCCACTAGGGACAGAAACACCAGGCAACACCTGTACTTGGGCAGGTGCAATGGACAGTAAACACCTCCTATGGGGGGTTGACATCTGTGGGGTGATGACAGTCAGGCCTGCTGATGTCTTCATGGGAGATCAAAGAAATTCTTGAGGGGTCAGCAGAGGATGACATGTGGGTTGGACAGCTGTACTGGTTGAGAGACTTTCAGGCAGGTGATCCACTTACACTGTCATTTTGGGTCTGTGTCAACCGGGCATCTCTTCTCTTTATGTCCTGACTAAAGAGATATCTTCACATTACTCCACTGCTTTTTAGCAGAATGTTTGGAGACTGTGTATATTTATGTGAGTCAGAGCTCAAAAGAGCCACGAAATGAATCCAATGCATTTCCATTGGATGGCATTTGTTTCAGAAGCCTCTCTGACTAATGTATGTTTAAATGATCAGTCTCCTGAGAAGCAAATATTATTCATTGACTTAAAAGACTCAGGTGCTAAAGAATTTCTCAAAAATAACTTATCCATTGGAGACTGTGCTCCCTTCGAGCATGTCCCTATGATTTTTTTGGTGATTAATTTCAAAGTTTCTGCAACACAAATGGTGTGAAAACTCATCCGCTACTCATATCCTAAAACCAATGGCCCAGACCATCAAGTGGTGTAAACTATGCCAGTTTACTTCAGCTGAAGATCTGGCTGCATCTGCCTGTCTTAAACAACATTCAGAACATAGATATCTCTAACAAATGCCCACGCTTATCCTTTTTAAAAATGATGGTAGCATTATAAATCAAGAGCTAAGAGAATATTAATGTTTAAAGCAAACTTCTGGAAAATATACTTGATTATTTAAATATTTTTGCATCTATATTTCATACAAAAGGCTGCCTTCAGCACTATCAAATTGCAGAGAAGCTTTTAAAAAATGTCCTCTCTAAAGCTTTCATGATCTCAGTTTTCTGATAACTTATCACTATTAATTAGAGCTGTGCAAAACTTTCATAAGGAAACCCAAAACCAGAAAAAACTCGTTCAGGAGTATCTGGATCCAACTTTAATCAAGCCAGTGCTGATTTATGTTTAGGTAGAAATCATGTAAAACTCATCAGTTCCAATGGAGATTCTCTTTGAATATTCATCTTTGCACCCTCCATTTTTTGTTCTGCTGTGCTCTGGCTAGCTGCTTTATGCATCTGAGTGTTCTCCCATTATCCTCTTCTGACTCCAGGTAGGTCCCAAAATCATGAGATTTAAAGACAGCAGCTAAGGCAGAAGACATTGCCAGACTTGCTCTGAAGCCCTAACAGGGGCTTTAACAAAGATAGGCAGCCTACTGTGAATCAAGGAGAGGGAGTTTAGAGTTATGTATCTGAACTCTTTGAACTTAAAAGAGGTTCGACTCAGTTCCATTCTGAGCTGCAGTTCTACAGTTTATTTTACTCCAAACTAATTCCCTATCCATGATGAAAATTTAACCTTTTAATGCTATGAAAGTCAGGGAGACATTTGAAACTGTGAACTCTAAGCACAAGCTCCTATAAATCCTTATATAAGAGCTAGGTCCTATTATTGTAACTCATATGAGGAATTCCATAGAAATCAATGAGATTATTCTCATGGGTGACAGGTCATTATGTGTTTGCATGGTGGGCCCTAAGCTAATATTCACACAAGATGATCGCTAAGAACCAAACTGTGCCTTATGATATCTATGCCTCTCATTGAGTTCAGTCAATGAGTCCACACATGTGTGACTGAAGACCGCTATAATCCACACATATTTCCCCCAAATCATTTAGGTCCCAAGTTCCATGTAGGCAGCATCCTACCCCTGCTCAAAGCCCTGTTGGCTACGTAATCCTCCTGTACAGAGCTCACTGCAGGATTCAGACTTTAAAGAAAATTAATTCCTCTTTGCTTCTGTGCCAGTACCGCCTGTTTTTTGTTTTTTTTTACTTTCTCCTCTACTGCCACATCCCCTACATATACTGAACCTGGCAAGTTTTGTGACACACACACCATGCTAAAGCTGATTTCATATGCTTGGAACAAGGGAATCAGATATGACACATGAGATATGAGCTAAGTGGGGCGCACATATGGGAAGACAACTGTTCTAAGTGAGTCCTTCAGATGCGAATCTTACTGTAAATAATATGTAGGTTATATGTGAAAATGTCAGCTCTATGTTAACTCACAATGGTTGGCTTTCAATCCAACTTGAAACAAATCCAAAGAGAAAAATACAAGAGAAAGTTGCATTGTTATTTAGTAAGTTACTCCTCCCTAAAATTAACTATAGACTGAAAATCTAACAAGCATTCAAAATAATATCAGTGTCCAGGTGATTAAAGTTTCTAGATCATAAACAATTAAATTAAAACAGATTACATCTGAATCCAATTATTTTTACAACTTTTTAAATTTAAAAAACTCTCTTAGGACATGGACTGCGTATTTTTCTACATAATTCCTCTTGAAAACCGGGAGTGATTTTTCTTAATAGAAAGCAACATACCATTTCATTCAAAATCAAACACTTCTGAAGTGCATCAGACCCATGTACAAACATCTTGTCACAGAAAGGGATCAGTGCTTTTAACACAATCCTATTCCACTGCAGTTAAGGTAAGGTGAATGCCTCAGTTAAAAAAAAATAGCACATAAAACGTTTTCCGGTTTTCCCTCTGTAGCATCAAGGGCATGTTTACTGCAAACATGGAAGTGTAGGGAAATGAAATGGTGAAAGATGGTTGCAACATAGTTTTTACACATTTATTTTTAGAACTTTTGCATTTGAGGCCTAACCACCATAAACAATAGTTTTCAAATTTAGCATACCCCAGTGTTTCATTTCCCCTGCCAGTTGGATGTTACTGCACATTCCCAATCTCTAAAAAGGTTTATAAGGATTAAGTGACCTTTACATGACTGCAATACTCTTTTGTTCTTTCCTCACAGAACCCAATTCTGCCAGGTGCTGATAGCCTGCAAACTGCTGCTGATTTCAATGAGTTGACCACATTCAGGACTAACTCAGCATCTTGCAAGATTGAGCTCTTAATGCCTGCTCCTGCTCCCGCTCCCATGGAAGCCAATACAAATTTTAATACTGACTTTAATGGGAACAGACTCAGGCCCTTAATGGCAAACAGTTATTCTCGATAAAAAGTACAAAGACACCCTCAAGTTCCCGTCTCCTGCTTGAACTTTCATTGCCGCTTTTATTGTAACTGTGAATTCGGTCCATGTCATGTGTTCCTTTGTTCTTAAGCTTGACATATGTTTTAATGCACAGTGCAAATCTACATGCAAAAAATAAGTGTGCCTGCCTATGGGGGCATTAATACTGTACACAGCAAACATGGTTATAGTTAGAGTTTAAAAGCAACACCGCCAATGACAGTGCAGCTTAATATTTCAAACTCCCAGCCCCTCTTGCAAGCTCCCCTCCTCCCCAAAAAATACAAGACATGCTGAGCATACAAATTATGTCACTGACATCTGGAAATAGGCACAACTACCCAAGTAAAAAATAAACACCACAGAGGTCACAGCTTTAACAGACTGTCATTCTATATTTAAACTGATTGATTCACACAAAGGTATAATCATAGAGAACATTGGGATCGGCAGCTCCCAAGATTCAAAGTTTCAGGCAAAATGATTTTGGCAGGAAATTTATGTGTATAAAAAGAGAGTGCATCTGGAATAAGCTAATTGATGCATTCAATATCATGATGCACACAATAATTTAAACTTCCAATGTGAATAATGGCTACTTACTTTCCTACCAACTTACTTTTAACTATACATTAACATGTATCATTTACAGGACTTATTTGCATAATATCTATTGGTTATGCAAATAAAAGGCTTTGCTGAATAATGTAGAGTAACTAATTTGTATAATCAGTTTCCCTCAATTCAGTGTGATAATGATATGTAAAACACATCACTATAGACTGTCTGTGAAATGAATTCTGTCTCAATATGCTAGTCAACTAGCCATTAGACCTTTGCACAGGATCACTGTAAGAAAAGCAGAAAAACCCACACACATTCTTTCGATTTCTAAAGGGAAATTTGACTCTAGCTGTAGAACAAAGAAAGAAGAAAGAGAAGTAAAAGAAAATCAAAGAAAAAGTGATTTGGACTGAAGGGGATCAGATGTTTCACTTATTGCAGGTTGGAGACCTTCAATCAGTCAAATGAAAGACACATTTGTATTAAAATACCTACAAGGCAGAGAGAAAGCCTTGATCAGGTGTATTAGATTTAAGTTACAGCTCTCTTGCTGAGAGATGTGAACCTACCTTCCAGTCTATCTGTTCTCAATATTGAAGGTTTTCTGTGTTACAAACAGATGAAAGGTAGCTCATTTGCCTTCCCACATATCTGCTAGACATTAACTGTACATTTTGAGCATATGCTGAAGGAGATGTGAACTTACTATATGCCAAACAGACACAAATGTTCACCTGTAAAAAGGGATGCAGTTGAAATATGTTAAGAGTGTCACATAAATCCAACAGAAGTGAGGCTAGTCAATGGTAAGGCTGAAGTTCCATTATAGTCAGTCTTGGCTCTTAGGATTCCTATTGACTTCAGTGGGAGTTTTGCCTAAGGGCTTATTATTTCTGTTATGATTGTGCCTAGAGACTCCAAACAAGGATTATGGCCCTGTTGTATTACTTGTACATACAGACAAACACAGAGACAGCCCCTGCCCTAGTCCCTGCTGAGTGAAGATGGCACAATGTGGCTCCAAGTCACACTAGAAGGAGGTGCAGAAGGTGAAAGTCAAATGCTGAGATCTTGACTCAATTTTCACTCTGTCCCTTGATCAGACAGATTCACTGAACTTGCCTGAACATAAGGAATGGTGTCAAAACTGACTACACAGCCTTCAGGATTTCAACCAATGAATAAATGAAACAAATAACAGCGTATGTATATTTAGCCTTTCCATAGGAGACTCTCAAGATGCTCTACAGAATAACAGGCTACAATAACACTACATGAAATAGGTAATTTGTATTTCTGTTCTGCAGGGGGGTAAGTAGGGGCACAGAGCTATGTATTTTGGCCAAGGACATACCCATCTGAGAGGCTGGCAAATAGAGGTCCTCAGACCTTTCCTCATGTAAGTGCTTATATGGCTCTCATCACATGATCTCACAAATGTCAATGAGCTTATCCTTACGAGACCCCACGAGCTAGGGAAATAACACTATCCCCATTTCACAGAAGGAAAACTGAGACACAGAACACTTGCACAGGAAGCCTGTGGCAGAGGCAGGAATAGAACCTAGATCTCCTGAGACTCAGTCCAGCACCTTAACTGTAAGATCATCTGCTAAAGTTCTAGGGCTGGGATTCCGCAGAAGAGTACGGCACAGCCTAGAGAAGGGTGAGGCAATGGTGTCGTTAAGCCAGGTCAGTGCAGCCTTGGTAAAATAAAGCAGCTAGGAGTTGTTCTGCTTTATGGTGCCTAATGGGGACTCTGCAGCCCATAGCAGCATATGGGTCATGGACTCTCCTCTTCACCCAGTGCAAGAACTTGCAAGGGGTTCTGTGCAGGGCAACGCAATGCACCTGCATTGGGGTGAATTTCTCCTCAGCCTCTGTATATCACCACAGTAATGTACAGATTCTGTAGCTGGAGGGATAATTCCTCTTTGCAATTAAGTTTCAGACCTGAGCATAGCATAGACAGAGGCAGCCAAATCAGCACTAAAAGATGGCTTCCTTATGGGAATGGAGGAAGGTTATTTCAGTATCCTAATTCATGAGATTGGTCCCACTGATTACAGGATCTAGTCCTTTCTCAACAAAAGTGCATTCATTAGTAGAAAAAAAGTAAGAAAAACACTCACTGTACTGTCAGTTAGAAGAGTGACACAATTATCCACAAGGAGCCTGATTCCTCAGTGTGTCACTCCAGTTTTATGCTGGCATAAAACCATTGAAGTTCATGATGTAAAATTGGTATACATCCTTAATCAGACTTCAAAATTTCTTAATTTAACAGCTGATGTCCGACTGCTATTCTATATAAACTATTGCTACAGTGATTGCTGCCTTCACACACATCCCTTCATGTTTGCATGAGTTTTAAATCATCCTGCTTGTTACAAAAAAGAAATCTATCATTGTAAAGCTTTGAAAGCCTCGTTGACCTTTCATTTAACTACCTAAAGCTTCTCTGTCATGCTAAAAAAAAGTTGTATTTTAGTTCCTTATTTTTTTAATTCATTTTTTAAACAAAAATAAATATAGTCACAATATTTAACAGAAATGTTTTCTCGGTGTTGGACCTGGTAAAGAGATGAATGGGTAAAAATAGACAAAAGGCCAGAATAAGTTTATTTTCCTTTCATTATAATTTTTTTTTGATTAAACAGAGAGACAGACCATAACATTAACACTTTCATGGTCAAATGGGGAAAGGGCTAAACAGGTGATATATTTATCTTATGTACAGATAACGGCAGATCACAGAATGTTCACAGTTATATTACAAAGAAGCAGTTGACACAGAGGGGTACAGATGATAGGCAAAATTTCATATCCTCTCATATATCAGATTTCACACAGTGTTTAATCTACTTATTGGGAATGTGGGTATGATGCAATTCCCTTTAACAAAGTACATAAAAAGGCCCAATCTGGTTCAGTGATTTCCATTCATCTAAAGTGTCGTTCAGTAAATGGACAATTTATAATTCACCCTGCTATGTTTCACAATACACAAAAAGCAAGATGCACATCTCTCCATCTAGATTATATTTGTTCTTCCTTGGTTTCTTTCCTTAATGTGAAATAAAATAAAGTCACCATGGAAGAACACAGTGATGCTTAACATTCTATATCTGAACTGAAATACAAGCTCGTAGCTGGGAATACTCCTTTGCATGCAAAGGTGCAGTATATGGAAAATAGACTGATATGATCTCCTTTCAGCTACATAGCTATGTACATACTATTCCCCTACTGCTGAGCAGCTATTATCTGCCACTGGATGCAGAGTCCCCTTGCAGTCACAGATGAGGGAGAAGAGAAACGCCACCTCTGCGGGGAGAAAAAGAGAGGGAAAATGACTTCTCCTTCCTTGACTGGATAGTGCAGAGGAGCCAGTGTACTAGTGCTTTCTCTAACTCATGTACTGAAGAATAGGTATCTTCCAACAGCACAACACATAGTGAAACTCTACTTATAGGGAAACCAGCTTGTGAAAAAAGTTACTACATTATGCGGTGATCCAGCCTCTGCAAGGTAGGTCCACAGGGTATTATACTAGAAACACACTGTCCTAAGTAAAGAATTGCTGTATTCACCCTGGCTCTTTTAAGATTCATTGAATCTGATTAGCTGGTGCCTTAAGCATTGTATTGTCATTTACACCTATGAAAGGTGGGTATCAAATGCTGCTATTCTGATTTGGCACTCCATTTGCATAGGGGTCAATGACTACAAAAGATGCAACGCAAACAATATGCAAACAATGACACTTCTTTCTTTGTTCTTTAAAACCATGTGCAGAGAAGAGTTAATTCCCTAGATGATGGGCTGCTTCTCTGTTGTCTGGAGGTGGAGGAAGGGTCAGAAGTATCTAGGGTGGTGTCAGAAATTCCTGAGATTTGCAAATGGAATGGGTGAAAATGTAAATGCTGAGAAATGAATGTTAAATATCTTCAACCAGTGACTGGAAACCAAACTCTCAATCTTGGACATCAGTAGGTACATGGAAATTTTGTCTTTGATTTAAGAGAAGAGAGTGGAAAGCAACCAGGGAGCGTTTGCCATTGCCTTCTGGATAAAAGCAACAACAATCAGATTGCATTTTAATATAGAATAGTAGAAAAGTAAAAACAAACTATATTTTCAATATATCCAGTGTGGCACAGCTACTTTATGCAAAAACTCCCAGTGGACTCTGCCTATAGACTAGAGCCAGCTCACAAGGTCACCAGAGGATCACTTCAGTATAAGGCAGTCCTCCAGTCAGTAAGATCAAGGGTATTGGCTCTGATGCCTTACCTTCTACTGCTAACTGGGGAGAGAATGATTGGGAAAAGATAGGGCTTCCTTATGCCTTGGCAGTCTCTGACTTCTGAAGTGGTGCCTTGGAACCACCAGTAGTCAGCATAAATTAAAGCTGATCTAACTGGTATCTGGGGATAGCAGTCCAGCATACAGCGGATATAGAACCTAGGAGGGCCAAAGTGGCCCATAGAGCCTTTTCACCCTCTTCTCTCATTAGGGTGAGAAAAACTGACATGTGAGTAAAAACAGGCCAGGTCCATTTTTTGATGATATTTCTCAGTAACTGACCCACAAAACTGGTGTTCACTCCCAGATGAGATCAGGATGAGCACAAACCTCAGCTTCCTCACTCTGACCATTTTAAATGCTGAAAATGTTTGATTTCCAGTCTGTTAAAGTGGACACCTGAGTTTCATACATGCAAAAACATTTGAAGCAAATGATCAGCTTAAAAATACTGGGCTGTTCATACAATGATATCCTGGCCTTTGTTAGACAAAAGTTCTGGGCACTGATGGCAGCCATTTAGAAAAAGTAAAACTACAGTAGAATAGTAGCATCAAAACTTCTAAAGTAAGGGCAAATGGGTTAGCATTATATCTGAAAAGAAAAGCTACTGAAGAAAGAATTTTTGACAATGTACTATATACAATGGAATGGGGGAGGAGCTATCGAAAATTGAAGTGTTATGGCCACTTTTTAAAAAAGTGTAGCTGCATTTCCTATATAGAAATAAATAACATGTTTCAGATGGTGAAAAGTCATAATATTTAGGATTAATATTATCAGAGTCGGTGGGGATGGTGATTACTCAAATTCAACCATTTTCAGTGCAAGGTGACCTGAACATTCTTTTGATGATTAATACAATAGGGTTTTATGTGACAGAAGAAACAATTTGTATAATAGGCAGGCAAATGCATTATAGCTAGTGAAGACTGTAAAAAAAGTTCATAAACATTTGTTTGAATTCCTAATTGCTGTTCAGTTTCACCATTTCATTTACTATTCATGGCTATCTGCATAAATAGGTTTGTTTTCATGAGTGCTTGGACAATGATTGCTCTTCCTATGAGTACAAGTAGCCACATCCAAACAAAGGGTATGTTCGTCAAAGGGAGCATTTACTATTGGTAGTCTCCAGTTTAAAATATTTGTCACTCAATCAGGGGACAGAAATAACATGCAATTTATATGACTAGGTCCACACCATAAATAGGAAACAGCCACGTTCGTGAACAACTCAGAGCTCAAAATGTGTTGCCTGAAGAAGAGCTTGTCTCTTTCACCAACAAAAGTTGGTTCAATAATAGATATGATCTCACTCAACTTCTCTCTAGTATCCTGGGACCAGCACAGCTACAACAACACTGCACACACATATTACCATAAACCATTTGTTGAATTACAAACAATAAAAATAGCCTGTTCGTTTGTTAATTTAGTTAGCATGTGCATAGTCGTCTAGCCAAGCAATGGCATCTTCAGTGGCGTGATGCAGTTCTTCTAGGCCTTTGCTGAACCTAGTCAGCAGGCATTCCTCAACAATGTGCCTCATCATCTGTGTCACACCGCAGCTGCTCAAAGGGCTGCCACAAAGGCCCTAGCGATACTGGTTGGCTGCACAGAGACTTTGCCTAGTCCAGAACCTGTTCAACAGGGACCATTGATGATGTGGCAGGTCAAAACCAGGTGGGTAAATTGTGGGGTCGGCGACAAGGGACTGGTTGGGGATTATAACAGATCCAGTCCTCTCACCAGAGTGTTTCCATCCTAACATCCTGGCATGGCAAATGAGACCATAATGGGTGATGTGACAGCAAACATGCAGCTGGTGATTTTAAAAGGCCATTGTGCAGCAGCAGACTTGAGCCCGTTAATGATTCATGAAAAGAAAAGAAAAGAAAAGGACTATATTAAATTGGATAATTTACAGTCCAGGCATTGAGCTATACCCACACATACATATAGACACACACCCAGACTGTAAAACTAAATGTGCACGTATAGTGTGTGTTTGTCATTCTCGATTACAGCAGATATGACTACTTAAGCAACTAACTGGTTGTTTGGGCATATGGTTGTGTACACAGATTTTTAAAATGGGCCAGAAATATTCACAGTATAAACAGGAGTGGTGCCAGGGTTTCTGGCACCCTAGGCAGAATTCGGGGGGCGGCATTTTGTGTGCTCCCCACGGGGCGCACGGGAGCTTTGGTTCCACTCCCATCACACCACCGAAGAAGGACCCTCCTCCAAAATGCTGCAGGCGACTGCGGCAGTCATTGAGCTACTCAATTGCTTGCCACTGTTTTCCACAGCACGTCAGCAGAAGGTCCTTCTTCAGCAGCATGATGGGAACGGAACTGGAAGTTCCTACGCACCCCGTGGGGAGCACATAAAATGCCACCCCCCAAATTCTGGCGCCCTAGGCGACTGCCTAGGGTCACCTAATGGAAGTGCCAGCCCTGAGTATAAAGGTATTAAGGCATACCTAATATTAAAGTGGACCAGAAATATTCAGCACTTCTATAGTTCTTGATATTTTCAAACCTCTCTATAAACATTAAATTAATGCACACAAAGTCCCTCTGAGATAGAAAAGTATTAACATTCTCATTTTAAAGATGACAGAAGTGAGGCCCAGCGGATGTCATAGATTCATAGAATTTAATGTCAGACAGAACCACCAGATCATCTAGTCTGACTTCCTGTATATCACAGGCTACCAACACCAGCCAGCACCCACACAATAAACCCAACAACTGAAATGAGATCAAAGTATTATCTTCCACAGGAGCCGAGACTATATTGTGCCACAGGCGGAGAATAGGAGGGACTGAGATGTTCCAGTGCCCAAGGCCCATACAACAGCAGGAAAATGAGTAAGTAAGATATACCCGGATAATCTTGGTGACCTGCACCCACACTCTGCAAAGGAAGGCAACCCCCCATCCCCAGGGTCACTGCCAATCTGACATGGGAGGAAATTCCTTCCCAACTACACATATGGAGATTAGTTAGACCCTGAGCTTGGGAGCCAGAACTTTCCCCAAGCTCACCCCATCAGTAGCAGAGCTGAAATTAGAACCCAGGAGTTCCTGGCTCACAGCCCAGTCCTCAATCCACCAGACCATGCTGCCTGAATATTTTATATATATTTCACTCGCTCCTCCCTTGTGGTGGCAGTTGTAAATCTACCTCTCTCAAAATTCAGTAAAAATTTAAATGGGGTGGGGGGAGTAATTTTAGACCTAAACAATAAAGACCAATTGACTTTTCGGTTTTTTGGAGGGTAGGAGAAGAAATCAGCTAGAGAACAGAAATTCTATTCCCAAAAGCTCCCCCTTCAGGATTTCAAGTCCTTCATTCTCAAGGGTGCTGTGTCCCTTAATGTTTATTCAATTTCATCCTGGTATTATTTTCTCAGTTCTGAAGGAAGCAAGAATTCATTCTAAATTATTGATGACTCAGTGCTCAGCAGCGACAGTAGCCTTTAGTTCACTGCTTCCTGCTGTCTGCCAGTCATCGCCTCCAAAGTCACCCATTATGTTGTGGGACACTATTTTCTCTCTCCCCCTACCCAAAAACTGACACACTTTTATATACAATTAGAGGAAGGAGACCAAAATAAAAAAAAAATGAAGTAACATAGTTCAGCAATGGCCCTACGGTCATGTGAACTAGTGAGCCAAAGCCAGTATAGGAGTCAATCTCTGAAGAAAAGAATGTATAGAGATAGAACCGAGACAAAACTGCAGATTCAGATGTCCTGACAGGCAATGGCTGATCCCTATTATTATAATAAGCCAAACTAAAACTATAGATTTGAGTACTCAACTTTGGAAAAAGTTCAGATCTAGGCACAAACATTTTGACACGGCCCCCTCTCTAGAGAATATTTTGGGAGAACACATCAGAGATAGAAATAGTTAGAAATATAGTCAGGCTCGAACACATAACCTGAAGTGATATTCAAAACAGGAGTTGAGGTAAGAGGCTATTAGTGACAAACCTTCACATTCTGGCAACATTTTGGGTCTCTCTTCTACTCCCTGGTAGCCATGTCTTTAACTTCTGGCCCTCACCACATTTTACTTCTTGTTTCTCTTCTCCACCTCCTAACTATTCATTTTGAAGGTTTAAATTTTTCTTCTGGAAATTTTGATATCTTATCAAAGACAAGATAAAATTGCACCGATAAAAGGGGAGGATTCCTTTAAAGAATTAAGTGAGATTTTGAGTGCCAAATAGGTAGATAGTTAATTATCTAACTGCACCTACAAGTTTAGTAATTTATGTAGCCAGTCACCTAAACAGGTAACTATCTCAATACCTGAACAGGTATTCACACCATTAATCCATTGTGAGTGTCAGGAACCTACAAAAGTGGGGGTTGGATTGCAACATGACTCAGGCAGTCCCTCAACGTATTACAGATGGGCCTGATCCCACGAACTCTTCCAGTCTGAATAGCATCAAGGGAGGGCATCAAATGGTATTTTATTTATTTATTTTTACCCCAATCCTCCTAGGTCTAAAGATACATAGAAGATGGGACAGTTGCCACTGAGTTCATTTGGAACAGTAGCAGGTTCACAATTAAATCATGATATGATTATATTTTAATTATTGTTTTGATCCTGTTCTACCTGAACTTAGTGGCAAATCTCCCACTGAATTCTGTGAGGTACGATCTAGTCTGGAGCTTGGTTTCCTGTAAACATGGTGCCTTTTATCTAGACCTAGGAGATTTGGGGTCAAGATTCTTTTTAAAACTGATTCCTATCTTTGATCAAGAATCTTTCTACAATTATTGGGGCCATTCAGACTTAAGAGTTTGGAGCTCAAGTATTAATTTCATGTGCGTGAGGGGGCTTGGGGGAACTACATACAATTTGGATCCAGATTCACAGTCTGCACCCCCACAAGTTTGGGAGCTGGGTTGGGGTCTAGGATTTTGGCTCAGGCCCATCTACAATACTTTGAAGGGCTGTTTTTTTGTTGCTTTTGCAAAATTTTCTCCACCTCTGTAGGCTCAATTTTATTCCTGTAAAGTACTGTCCTTGTATGATTTACACCCGCAATGAACTGAGAACACAAATAGTAGCAACTGGACTTGGAAACAACAGATTTCTGGATGCAGATAAGTGGTTAAGTGTCTAACTAGTTGGGATCCAAAATCCCAGCTGAAATATACGAAGGCCTAATTTTATATATATATTGCATTCTCTGTGCAATACCTGAACAGCTTGTGAGTAACCTTTGAAACCTTCTAGCCCAATTACTGATAACATCAGCTCTAACAGAGCCTTCCTAGGACTCAGAGGAAAAAAAGGGGAGGGTGGGTTATTTGAACGGCTTGCTAAAAGGCAGTGATTTTAAGGAACTTTGGAGTGAAATTCTATCTTATGCCAACAGTTTTAGTGATTGCGGAGAAACACCTAAAAAAAAAAAGTTAAGCAATTTCACAGTGGAAAACAGCCCAGGGCAGCAGAAAACTAAAACCAAACAGTTTGCCGTCAGTGCTGTAGACTATGTTCAGTAAAAACAAAAGATCAAACAAGTTCTGTAATCATTATATAAAGCACATTTGCTATGGCATCTGAAGAAAACATACTTCCTTCCTAATACTAATTAACATTAGAGAGTTGTGGGCTGAAATGCAGGATAAAAATAACTGTTTAAACTAATCACTCAGCAAGATGTAAATGTTACATATAAAGTATACCTAATGGGTTGGAATGAGATATATTTTCCCCAGAAGTAAGGAAAGGCTTTCACTACTTAGGAATTATAAAAGTTTTTCTTCCTGTCTTGATGCAACAACATATGCATCCTTTGTACAAATGTGGCCACCCTCTTAGGTTGTCTTATGTTTCCTTTATTCCTTAAGGGTTAAATAGCTTTTTCTTTGTTTAGGACAATATCAAATATGCTCCCGTGCAGCACAAACTCATCCTACTGGTTTGACATCTGTACTTAGCAACATGTTCATTATCAAATTGATTGATGGTTAGATGATTGAAAAAAATACTATAGAATAATATAATAATTTGAATGTACAGCATCTCTTTCATCTAAAGATCTCCAACTATTATCCAACACACCCACTTATCCATCAGTATAATACAGACATTAAATACATATGCCAGTTTAGCATGAAATTCTCAAATCTTCCCCTCTACTCTGGACAAATTCCTATTTCTTTATGTTTGATCTTTTTCTATAATAAGCCCTGTCTCTTCCTTAAACAAACCATGGAAAAAGTTCTAATGAACGTCTTTCCTCCTAAACATTCCACCCTTCTTCCCCCTCCACAATGTCTCCATCACCATTAACAACTCCACTAACCTTCCCATCATGACAGTCGCCCCTAAAAATAAAAGAGGAATGAGGCCAACTTTTAAACAAACTGCATCCCCAAGTCCAACACATAACCTCAGGGTACCCACCCCACCTCCCAGAAAAGCCTGGGAGGACAAGTGTGCCTTGCAAACAGATCAAACTGGGAAGCAATTTCCAAACATGAAGACATCCCACCAAGCATGGTTTGCTACATGTAGATGATAGAAAACTTTCTTGGCAACCGTGGCTACATGGGTACCCAGAAGCAAGACGATTCTATGACCCTCCACAGACTGTCAGCCTAAGCAAGAAATGGGACCTGTTAGCTCCAGCTAGTTGCAACTGACATGGTATCACAGGATGAGAGAGGTGTTCAGGCAGCCACCTTCTGCAATAACTGCAACTTTATGGTGATTTTAATGTACAGCCCCAATACTCTCCATTGCAATAATCCAAACTTCATTTTGAAATGAGGAATAATTATGGTGAAGACCACATCTGAAACACAGTCCACAGCCTTCTTTCCAAGTGAGGATGGAAAACTCAATTGAAAACTTCTCTAGCCTACATGCCAAATCCCCAGCTGCTTTTGGATAAGACCCTTATGTTGTAAACCTCAACAATAAAATGTGCCAGAACCAAAGCATATTCTTAAGTGATTTGTTAAAGCAGGGCCAGTGTGTTCAGCACTTTGCAGGACCAAGCCAATAATTTCCACCTTTTCTACTCTTGCTTGGAGCTACAGAAAAGTCAACACCACCTGATGGCCATAGGTGATGGTGGTATTTTTCTAGATCTATAAATTGCCTTCTGAAAACCTAATCCCTATCAATCAATGCTATCAGCACAGTCCCCTTGATATGCCCAAACCAGTGGTAAGAGATCAATATCTCGCCTTCCCACAGGCTTTCCTAAAAGGATTCAAAACAGGGCAATAACTGGAGAACTGGGATTGAAAGAGAGTTCTTTTGAGCATCAGACATTGCTTTATTAGATGAATTTGATACCACAGAGTCCTTCCTCAAGGCTTTCACCTGCCAAGTGCAACAAAGATCTAGTACTCGTGTCATATCAATCACCAATTCCAGAGATTCAGTGAGGTTCTACTGAAAAGCTAAAGAAGACTGCTGAGACAGTGCTCTCCTATGATACAGACAGATTGTTTGGTCTGGATCCAAGTTTACTTATTTACAAGGTAATCTGAAAATCTTTATAACAATACATATTTGACCCTTTCAAGAAAAAGGGTCAACCCATACAAACCAACCTATATGAACCAGGATATTAACAAAGAAAGATAGTCCTATAGGTGCTGTGCTGGAGACAAACAACAAACAACAACAACAACAACACCCTGTTCTTTGCCTCCTTCAGAGCTATGGTACAGGATGTCAAACTCTATGCCAAAGCCTCATGGCCCAATTTGGAATGAGATGTCCACCTCTGGTGTTCTAGCATCCTTACTTCCTGCTTCATCAGTCACAGGTCATATGAATACTACTAGGACCAGTAAAGATTAGATCAAGGAAGAGGGAAATTAAGCAACACTGTAACAATGATCACGGACAACAGATTCGATGATCCCACAAGACCATTGGTGATCTGTCAGCAAGAGAGAACTCTTCTTCAGAGCTATGAGAAACCTAGTAATTAGGTGAACATCAGCTCTGATGCTGGACAAGCAAAACACATGGCAGAGATAAAGGTTAGTCTGTTAAAAGGACATCATCTCTAACCTTTTTAAGCCTCCAGCCCTAATTTAAAAAGAGTAATAGCCTCATGAGTTGAATCATAGACACATGGTAGTCAGGGTGACTGAGATGATTGACAGAAGTAGTCATCTACACAGGCACTGAAGTTCACAGAATTAGTATTAGTGACTCCATAACCACCACAAAGACAAACCCATTCAGCTTAAGCAGGGGCTCTGAAGTGTGAGAGGAATGCCAGTTCTACTTTCATCTTAAACCATGACTCACATTTTAAGTGCATTTTCTTCAACAGCAGATAACACTTGGGCACCCACAAAAATGGTTCATATTAAAACAACAGATAAGGTAACAAATTCATGAAAGGCAAAATTATTAATGACACATTAAAAACAAGTTATGTAACAAAAATAGACACAATGCAAAGATGCAATTCTCTCTACATTTAGTAATGGGAAAAAAGCAAGATCACAGAATATTTAAATGTTCGGAACCAAGACACAGTATTCTTGCTAGATATTATTCATCGTACAGGAAAGTATTCAAAACGTGTAAGCCTGCGTTAGGAGTACCAGGCAAGACAGCCCTCAGGGAAGCATTGGGGGAGATGTACATCTAACCACAGACACACAGCATGGATCAGCTATCCGACACTGGGTTATATGGCTGTCATAGCTCATTGGATTTCCTTGTCTTTATCCACTGTAAGCATTTGCAAGACATCAATGAAAACAGTGTTCATATGTCTAAAAGTGTTCAGGAAAGCTCATATATCATTCAGCTTCTGGAAAAAATCTTTAAAACAACATAAAATAGTGGTTTTCTTTAGAGAAGCTGAGAACAGGTTATGGAGAGTGTGACAATGGTGCTAACATCTTAGAAAGATTTAGTTTACACATGTGACCTATTTGGTACATTGTGTCAGTCTTGTAGTGCATGGATTGCTGGAAGCATAACAGTAGATAAAAGATATGGTTTACGCTGCCAAAAACGTTAGCCATTTCAATTTCTTTCACAGGGCCATGAATAGTTCACTTGAGTTGCAGGAGAAAAAAAGTTTCCCCCAAAGGAATCTGATCCAGAATGTTGCTGTAAGGAGGAATTCTTTCCAAAATACGATACAGAGCCATAGTGAACAGAAAGAGGCCTAGCACAGAACACTTTGTGGAAAACAATACTAACCTCACTTTTGTGGATGCTTCATCACATCTTGTTGGCAGTGTTGTTGTAGCCGTTTTGGTCCCAGGATATTAGAGACACAAAGCTGGATGAGGTATTATCTTTTATTCGACCAGCTTCTGTTAGTGATAGAGATACGCTTTCAAAGCTACCCAGAGCTCTTCCCAGACCAGAAGAACAGCTCTGTGTAGATTGAAAGCTTGTCTCTTTCACTAACAGAAGTTGATGCGATAAGAGATATTACTTCAATCACCTTGTCTTGGTCCATCTGAGACTCAAACCAGAGATGTCCTCTGTATTAGCCACCTTGAATCAGGTAAAACTCAAAGCTTCCTGAGCATCAACTGGATCTTATAAAAATCACATTTTGATTAGTAAAGAGTAAATGAAGCAGAATTAGCATATGGATATGACACCAAAATCTGTGCAGAGAATGATTGATCATACGTAGAGTGATGAAAATTATATACAGGTTTATGAATTCTAGACTTTAAATTTTTTGTAAAATGTGTGGATAGCTACATCAAGGTTTCACTGTTTCCACATGGATCATCAGATGCACCCCAAAAGTTCTGACTTGCTCGCAGGTTAGAACAACAAATGGTGCAGTAAAAACTTCAGCAGCTGCTTCTAAGTCAATCAATCCTCCATTGTCTTGCAGCACCAACCACAGGAAAAACTTCAGTTGTTGACAAAAGCTGCGAAAGACAGCATCTAATATGCACCAATGTGTGAAATCAACAAACAATCACTACTTACAAAGGTGAGGTGTTCTTTATTATGAACAATCTACCCAATACTGAAAAACAGACAAGTTTCCAACTAAGAAAACTATGGTAGAAGCTCTGGGGCGCTATCCCTAATTCATAACAAAAACTGAGTGTAGGTGTGTTGTATTGAGAAAAATGCCAGTCTGCCTATTTGAGAGGGCAATACAGCAATGGGTTGAGTGAGAGGAACACATTGGTTTGTTTGAGAGATGCAGTAATTAGGCTGGGTCAATGACCCTTTAAAAATGGCTATTGGTTATCTTTAAGGGTTTGCTTTTTTGTTTGTGTCCTTGGTGCATCACCTCCTAGAGAAGGCAGCAAGTCCAAACTCTCCTGTGTATATAGGTAACTGGAGAAGACTACTTTGGAGGGCAGAAATGGCAGCCCCCAGGTTAGAGAGATGTTCATCTCTCTCTGGACACCCAGCAATAGGGTCTGTCTGACCAGGAGGAAGTAAAAACAGGGACTTGTGTTTTACTGTAAAATCCCAAGTTGTAAAGCAGTTGAAAATGGCTTATCTGCTTTACCCCATGAAAAGTGTAAATCTCAATCTGGGAAGCGAACAGTTTCTTTTTTGTTTTGCTTTCTGTTTTTAATAAACCTTGTTTCTGGTTGAGATTACAGTCATATGAGTAATTTCACCCAGACATCCCCGAGGGATAAAAAGAACCCTGAAAGAACTTCTGAAGAGAGGTGCTGACGGGCAAAGAGTTTCTGGAACCTACTGCCCCCCACCCTTCCCAGTGTCAGCTAAGGGGCCTGGATAAAGGTAACCTCTCCCAGGGAGTTGTATTGCTGTTAGGCAAGTGGACACGGATGGAGAAGCCAAAAGGCTGTGAAGGGAATAAGAGCTGGCAGAAGCACTGGTCACAAAAGAAAAACAATTACAGAGATGAATATCAGTTGCTTTTCATTCTTTAGACTCCAGTTAGCAGAATGCATAGACAGAGGCCTGCTTCTGGCTTTCACTCATACCTGTACAAACACCATTGATTTATAGTAGAATAACAGAGCAGAACCGGTCTTAAAATTAAAGGCCACATTTTTCAAGAGAAACCTTAGGCATGTGGAAACAAGTTCGATGTGTCTGGGCAGGGGACAGCACAGGCTGTGCATATTATAAGGTGTGTGTGTGTAGGAGCAGAAATGAAGGTGACCAGATCATGGTCTGTCTTTTGTATCAGCACAAGGGAGTAAAGGAGGAAAAGGAAGCAGCTCTCAGGTAGAAGGTTCCACAGAGTTGCTGCATCTCACTCATAGTGGTGGGCAGGAAGTGGACAGGCCCTTGGCTTCATCTCCCTTCATGCCATACCTGTTAATATAGTAAGCAGGTACAGCACGTGTCACACGTAGCATCTGGTGTATACTCAGGGCAGGGGGGAGAGAATGACTCAGTAATAATATTTGCCTGCTCAACAGGCAGAGCACCATTGCACTGTCCCCAGCTTCAGGGTGGGCTGTAAACGGGCCTGTAACCTTAGAGCTTTTTCAGTAGCACTGTAGTTCACAATCACCCTGCTCTTTCTTTGTTCCTATGATACACATAAGAGGTTGATAGATAAAGAATGTTTTGAGAACTGAGTCCCTCAGACTTGCTGTGTATTTTAATGGAATAGCTCTGTGGCTGGCTTCAGACCCAAACTCCTTCTGTGCAGGAACAATTTATACCCACAAGAATGTGTGCTCCCATGTCTGAGCCACACAAAATGAATTGCTGGTGCAAATTGGAATAGCCACACCTCTGACAAGGCAAGATGGACCTGCAGTTCAATGGGGAGGAATACTTCAGTGGTTTGAGCATTGGCCTGCTAAACCCAGGGTTGTGAGTTCAATCCTTGAGGGGACCATTTAGGGATCTGGGGCAAAAATTTGTCTGGGGATTGGTCCTGCTTTAATCTGGGGGTTGGACTAGATGACCTCCTGAGGTTCCTTCCAACCCTACTATCCTATTCTAATTCAGTTGGAGGCATAACTCATTCCTGCAGAAGGAGGCCATCCTCCATAAAATGGGCATGATAATAGTTAACAAGACCCTACATTAGCCCAGTGCGCAGCAAGGCTGATCAGCTTTCAACCTGCTGAATTCTTTCAAAAATCTGGCCACTATTTTGGTGCCTAAGTCAAGGCTGCCCAGAGGATTCCGGGGGTCTGGGGTCTTCAGCGGCAGTGGTCCCCCGCTTAGGCAGTAATTTCGGTGGCGGGGGGCTCCTCCATAAAATGGGCATGATAATAGTTAACTATCCTACTTTGGAAAGTGCAGGCCAAGACCCTACATTAGCCCAGTGTGCAGCAAGGCTGATCAGCTGCCTAGTTCTCCAGCAGAGTTAATTTGCACCAGTAGAAATCTAGAGCAACCCAATGAAGTCAATAAAATTACACTGAATTTACACAAGCAGAATGTGGCTTATTGGTCCACATGCTCCCTCTCAGCAGAGGAATATGTAGGACAAGGAGGTGGTGGGAGCAAGGTCCCTTTAAGGTGTGAGCAAATTTGAGGCCTTATAGCCAGGAGTCCTGGGTCTGTAGCTTCCTTTAAAGGGTTGACACATCCTGTTGTTGAACCCTCAGTGCAAATTAGAGCAGCCTGCAGGCCTGATATTTTTCTATGGATCTAAGTCTACACACATATTCTTAATAAAAACCAAGCAAATCAGCAGTTAGACAATAAAATATCTACGTACATTTCATTGTTTCTCTTTTTTCTTGCCCCCTACCCTTATTTTCCCCTAATCTCACTGTGTATTTTTTTCCCACTCTGAGAAAAACAACCACAAGGGAGCCAGATGTGCTGAATGTATGGATACCACGAAGGCAGTCTGGCCTAGCAACAAGAACCACGTGAAAGATTTCAGAATACTCTTGGCTTTTCATCCTGTTTATACTTCCGGCAAGGGGAAAATAAAATACAAAGTCCAGTTTGTGTTTTGTTCTTTTTTCCCAAGAAAACATATTTCTAGTTTCCCGTTTCATCTCCTAATTGGCGTATGGAAACGTGTGTATATTTAGTCATTCTACTAAGTCTTTATTCATCTCTTTACCTAGGGATATGCAAACATGAATACTAACTTTACCTGGCCTATATGTTCCTCTCAAAATGTACCTGGGGAGGATTGCCATTAGCTTTCTAACTTCTTTCTATCCCCAAAGAGAGAAGAGAATGGATTGGTGAGCTGGCTCTTTCCCCAGCTCCCAGTTTCTTATCTCATCTTGCTTGTTGGAGTGATCAGCCAGGAGGCCCTTTCACAGCCCCTTCTTCAATTCCACATCTAGTTGCTGTTCCTTCTAGACTCTTAACATTAACCACTTGCATTCATAAGGGGATGGAGAGTGGGGGGGGGGAATCAGTCCACCATATGTGGACTGCAATCTAGATTCCTAGTACCCCCCATTTTGAGGGTACTTATACCCATTATACCCACCCTCTACAACACACACTTGGTCAAACTTTTTAAGAGAACAAAGCTCCTACTTAGGCCAGGGCTGCCCAGAGAGGGGGGCAAGTGGGGCAATTTGCCCCAGGCCCAGGGCTCCACAGGAGCCCCCACAAGAGATTTTTGGGGCCCCTGGAGCTGGGTCCTTCACTCACTCCAGGGGCCCCGGAAAACTCTCACAGGGCCGGGGCCCCCGGAGCTTCTTCCGCTTTGGGTCTTTGGTGGCAATTCAGTGATGGGGGGTCCCTCGGAAGGACCCCCCTCCACCGAATTGCAGCCGAAAACCCGGAACTTCGGCAGCAGGTCCCACTTCGGCGGTAATTCGGCGGCAGGGGGGTCTCACCGCAGGTCTTTGGGGCACTTTGGCGGCGGGTCCCGGAGCTAATGTAGGGTCTTGGCCTGCACTTTCCAAAGTAGGATAGTTATAACTATTATCATGCCCATTTTATGGAGGACCCCCCCGCCACCGAAATTACCGCCTAAGCGGGGGACCACTGCCGCCGAAGACCCCAGACCCCCGGAATCCTCTGGGCAGCCTTGACTTAGGCACCAAAATAAAGGCCAGATTTTTGAAAGAATTCAGCAGGTTGAAAGCTGAACTCTTAGATGAGGAGTATCACAATGGGAGCTGTTGAGTGCTAAATGAAAATCCTAGCCCCAATCATTGGGCACTCAGCACATGAAAATATGGCCCTGAGCTTCTTTGAAAATCTGGTCCTGTAGGCCTGATCCAAAGCTCATTCAGAGACTTCCACTGATTGCAGTGGGCTTTGGATCAGGCCTCAAATATTTTTTTAGAAGTAATAGTTGTAGTAACTGAAATTTGGGACCCTCTCATTGTGCAAGGTACTGTACAATCATCATATGAGACAGCCCGTACCCTGAAGAGCTCCCAGATTCAGAACAGATAGACAAAGGGGGTGTGCATAAGGAAGGCCAGGTGATGGAGGCCACAGAAGGTCAGTGGCAGAATCAAGAACAGAATCCAGATTTCCTGAATACCAGTCCAGGACACTACATACAGAATATAATCCACGTACCTATGCATTTTCTAATCAGCTTTCACTTAAAAAGGAATGTTGCAGTTTTTGCTAGTATATGAACAATAGAATTGAGTGAGCAATGTTGTTTCCCCTATTGCCAACATGCTGGTGTCACCTCAGACCTAATTTTGTATTCGTTGTTCAGAATAGACCACCTTCACTGAGGTTGTCACTGTACGTTTCCCCTCCCCAGCCCCCATGATTAAGCAGATGCTGGAGTCAAGTAGTTCTATCCTCTCTCCATGTTTGTAAATCAAAGTGTTTTAGAAAGATGCAAGCAGCAAATAATCTAGTATATAATTGTTATTTGATTTTTTACATATGTGTAGACCAAATAAGCATATTAGATCTCTAGCCTTTAATTAAAAAATAATTTAAAGCAGGAAAAAAGTAACATCTTAATAAATAACATCTGACCAAGAACTATTTAGTAGATCATACCCTAAATGTGGCCAAAAAAATAAAAATGTACAGCAAGTAAATCATTATTGCTATCTGAGTCTGAATAGCTTCCATCTGATTTATATATGAAAATACACTCCATAGAAGAACAGTCAAAAACTTCAAAGGCAATGCAGGATGCTGCTAATTTCTGTATCTGACAATGTGATGCAGTGTTTGGATTTGCATCTGTGCACTTCAAAGTGTGGCACTCACAAAAAATAGAGTCTCCCTTTCCTTTGACATGGATTTGCAAAGGTGACCAAGAATAAAGCCCCAAAATGGATACTTGGCAAAAAAAAAGGCTGTTCGCTGCTATCTAAATTCAATAATGCTACAGAGAACTGAGGATTACAACAAGAGTAAGAGTTATGGTTGTGGTACTTCAAGTAATCTCCAGTGACCACCATCCACTGTCAACATATGGTACTCAAATGCAGATTTAGAATTTCTTTGAAGTTATATTGAATCTGACTAACGGGTAAAGTGTAGACCTCGCATTTTAACATGCTGAGGTTGTCAAAATTTCAACTAAGGCAGCTAGAGATTAGTGCATCTTTAGCCTGTGAACTACATATGATAAGTGTTTCTTATCCAAAAATTGCCACCAAGATGACTCTGATGGTTTGTCATACTTTTGTCTAGCTGCCTCTCACGGGAGCCTATGGAGCAATGATATAAAAGCATTTATCCAAATCACAGTACATTAAAATAGTCATATATATTATATAAATACATACGTATAATGATGCAGAACAGAGAACATTAATAATGTAGTGTAAACAAGCCACATCAATACAAATCTTATTCACTTTGCTGAAACGTATCTTATGGAATTAGTTCCTCAGCTGCTCTCATTTCCCCTGTGTGCTACATCAAAGTTTTTTTTTCAGATAGCAACAGCTGCTGACCAGAAACATAATTATTATAATAATTTTATTATTGGTGCACATCATTGATGCTTATCTAGTACTTAAGACAAAAACTGAAGCTTAAAACAATTACACTTTTGAAGAGTTCTATTCTGTGACATCTTCTCAAGGTGAAAATCTAGAAATAAATTATAGATGTTTAGAAATAGATTTTAGAGTAGCGTACCTGGAATTAGTGTCTAAAATTATTACCTACCATCAACATTTCTAATTGATGCAGTACTGTCAAGTATTACATACACCAGCCATCTACAGTCCTTATAATTAATTTTGCATAATATGCCACAACATTAAAAGGATTGCTTTTGTATTTAATTATCTTCTTGATTTAAATTCTTTAAAAAGAAAAGGGGGAAAAAAAACCTATCAAAGCTAACAGGACTCAGAAGATTTGAGAAGTAAATATCATATGCAGATTTTTATTTCCCAGTTCAGCTGGAAAGCAAGAGAGTATTTTCATGCTTGATTAAGGAAGTTCAGTCCCTCCAAAAGCATTCTTTCAAATTTAAAAATAAGTCATTGTATGCACGCACTATTTAAAATAAATTAATAAAAGAATAGCAAGTTTCACTTGCTAGCTCAAAAGGCCAAAATCAAATACTGTGCTGTGATTTTGAAATCAAAAATCATCCAGCTTTTTGTTCATTCTTGTCAATTGTCATTTGCTTGACCACTATATATTCTATACTTCTAAAAGACCTAATCTTATTTTTTCAGCAGCCAACAGAAAGGTCAGTTGGAGTTTTGACTGACTGAGTCCTGTAGGATTTGGACTATATTGAATTAGAAACCTATATAATTCTAAACATTTTCTCAATTATATAGAATTCTTGCATGCTTAAGCAACTTGGTATATAGAATGAATCTCAGCGATTAAATGCATCTTGCATCTGCATTGCAGAGTTTGCCCTTATATTAACCTATCTGCAGTTACTGGGAATGTGTGTATCCTTTACTGAGAAAGTATGATTCATTTCATAGAAATTTTCATCTGCTATTAATCTTTCAGGATATAGTTAGTGTTCTGATATTTTCAGATATTGTTTTATGGAGGGATTTAAAGTAGCTCTCCCCTGGCAGCCTGCAAGATTACTCAGTGATTATAAGCAACTCAATACTATATGACAGCATTTCCATGCAAGGGACTTACAATCATGTTTCATTAATTCAGCTTGAATGAAGCCTCATTTCAGGCCTTGAGGAGCTTAAGATTTATGTGAAATTAATAACATAACAGATGTCTTCACAATTTGGTTCCTCTGAAAAAAACTGATTACTTTGAAAACTTCAATGCTTTAAAATGCAGACTGAGGGAGTTTTTACTCTAGGGTAAAGAGTTATTCGTTTATATCATCCATATCTCAGAACTAAGTGGAATTTAAATGTCAGATTTATATTAAATAGTCATATTCTCCATTATTACATGTAATAAACAAAAGCCTATTACTTTCATTAATAATCTGTGTTGGACATTTAAACTAAATCTTAGAGAGAAAGTCAGCACCTTTGATAAGCAGCAGGAATAAGTGAGACACAGGGGAGGTAAAGGAAGAATATTCAAGAAGCTCCTTTTTTATCTTTGTTTCTGATAATTTAATCATTTTTTCCTCATAGGAAAACGAAATGCATCTGTGCTCACACAAAACTCACCACTTTATAAAAGAGTTGAAGCTGTCTCTTGTGAATGCATATGCCTTAGGCCAAATGCCTTCTTTTTTCTACAGGACATTTTAAACACTGGCTCTTTTTCTCTTTTTTTTTTTAAACTTCTTTCCAAAAATTCAATTCTTTTATCTAGGTTAAAGCCACACTAGGTGCATTGCAACCTGAATTTTAACATACGCGCGAGCAGGAGTTTATCTTTAAGGAAACTGACTACGATTACTTCTCTGCATTAAAAAAAATTGAAAAAATTTTTCTTAGCCTGGCTTTTTGTTCTGATATGATGAAGGGCACAGGGAACAAAGCGTTTTTTATTCAAGTATTCAAGTACAGCTGATAGGATAGTCACTGTGATGGTTCGATATGCAAATACATTACATTAAGGGCTGGAAAGCTGACAGTGCAGGATATTCCAGCTAAGACAGTATCAGAGAAATCGTAACAATTAGCTCTTTGATTGCTGCAGACACGGTTCATGCACCAGCCTCACATTTATAATGAGGCATCTCCCCCTTTCCTTTCTTGTCTAACCCCACCCTCAGCATCATGTCCACACTGATACGCCTCCCTGCCAAGAAGTAAAGGCTACAAGATAAAAGATGAAATATCAAAAGCATTAGTATAAATTACAATTTTTTACATTATTAGCTATTTAATTACATGAGAGAGAGTGGAGCTCACTGATTTCATGTGTGTGTTAAAAGTTATCATGGTAGTATTTCTCCCCTCCAAGACTACATAAGGAGTTATTGTTAGCACATGCTAAAACAGACAAAGCAGTATATTCTGGCTGCATTCTCTTTTTAAGTTTAATACCAAGGAATTCCTTAGGTGTATATATACACTCACACACACACAAACCACCACCACATGTCTGGCACTAGGCTGTGACCTGGGAGATGTGAATTTGGAGATAAGCTCAGCATGCCAGGCCTTAGGCTAGTGGAGACTGTGCTGATCGTGTAGGTGACATGTTCTTCTCTCCATGAGGGACCCCAGCCAGCTTTATCATGCATTAGCATCCCCTCCTCCCCGTACCCCACTCCTCCAAAGTGATGGTTTTAGTGATCACTCCAAAAGCATATGCTTATCAGCTTCTCTGGAGAGAACGAGAAGCACCGGGTGGCAGGAAGTTGCAAGGAAAGAGGGGCATAAAGTCCAAGAAAAAGGAAAATGTCAAAAGACTAAAAGAAGTATCCAACTGCTCATACAGTCATAGGCCCTGATCCAGCAAAGCACTTATGCATACGCTTAACTTTGAGTGTGTGCATATCCCATTGACTTCTGTGGGAATACTCATGCTTAAAGTTAAGTATAAGCATAGTGGACCAGGGCTAAAAGCAATTTACATGTTGAGATAGAGCTTAGTTTCTTAGGCATTTATTTTAAAGGGAGGGAAGATTTGTATTTGTACACACAGGGTCCAGAGCATTCAACTAATATCAACTTTAACAAATGCTTGAGTTACTTACAGAAAGTTTTTCCATCCAGCTCCCCAAGCTGCACTATAATCATTGTGTGCAAGCAGCATTATGTCAGGAATATTACAGTCATAGAAACCCTTCCTTCAGCCTATTGGAATTTTCCTAATTGGATTACATGGAACTACATCACCATGTGTGGGTTGAAAAGTTCCAAGTGTAGTATTAAGTATTTGGTATGTATCAGAGTTAGTTCCCATTGGTCTTGTGCAGGAGGTTTCCATGAGCAGTTTAGTTAAACAGGGACACAGACACCGACAGATGTTGTGACCTGCCACATCAGAAACCTCTCTCCTCAGCTAAAATACATTTGAAAGCCAAACTATGAACATAAATTGTACTAGCTGATTGACTCAGACCCTGAAGATAGCTAAGCTTTCTCTTGCCGCTTGTCAATAAAGCATTCTATCTTTGATGTGTATAGCATCTTTTCAGACGGAAGTATCCTGAAGCACTTCAAGAGCTTCAAATATAAAGGAACCATTTCCCTAAACCACTGAAATGGACTGAAGGTTTTGTTCTTCTTTTGCTTCATCTGCCTCTTCATTGGGATAGCTTTGTTTCGTTTCCTGAATCTTGAAATGTCACGGGGATGCAAAGTGAAAGTCACAAATTTTACTGTTTAATACAGACCCAATTGGTGAGATCACTGTCAGTGATGGGGAAGTCTCAAATGGCTTGGAGTTTTGACTCAGCTCAGATTAACACCCAAGAGTGGTTTTTGTCTTTCTTTCGTTTAAGGCCTCAAGCAAACAAACTGTGGCCGGAAATGGCATGAGAACAGGCTCTTGCAAGCCAACTCAAACCGTGGAATGGTAGACACACGTGAAATCCAACCTCAGTAGGATGTTTGAACAGCAGGCAGACAGGGAAAAGATTCAGGATGCCATTGCAGCATGAGGTAAGCACTTCATCAGGGCCCAATGAGCTATTCTGCACCGCCACTAATTGAAGAAATTGTAAGAACACAAGCATCCAGGGTTGAAATAAGCACCAACTCAGCTGGACTCCTGGTGTCAAGATCATTCTGCATGAATCTTCATAATAAATATCATTCTGTACAATCAATACTTCTTGGAAGAAGTGTATTTGCCACAACAATTAGTGTGATAGTGTTTTTTCACTTGCAAATGTAATCTCTGATGAGATTCTTTTTGGCACATTTTCCTAAATACCAAACATCAAAAAGACTGGAGGATATTGATTTCCAAGTCTGACTCAGGTGCCTTAGGGAGATTGGAAAGTGAATGGGAACCGTAAAAGTTACTGCAGAGATTCTTGATCCAAAGGTAGGACTGCAATACAAAACGCATAGAAACGTTGCTTTTCATAAAACAGGGTTAGTGTCACTTGTTTCCTTGTCTCAAACAGACATGCACTTGATTTTGAACAGCCTCCCCCTCACTTTAAAGTTGGTCTAACCCAAACCTTTCCAGTAGTGCACAAAGTTGTACTCAAAGAAAGTATTACGATTATACAGCCTAGCCTGACACAGTAGTCAAAGAGAGAAGGAAATCTCTTTTCTGTCAGGGTCCCTAGTGTTTTCAGAGATACATCACTGTAGCAGTCAGCCCCAGGATATGTTTAAGAATAGCCTTCTTTAAACAATTACCTATGTTCAAATGCTTTCTATAGACTTCTTACAAAATCTTATAATGCAGCACCTTCCTCTTTATAATGCCACCTTCTGATTGCTCAGAGTAAACATGCTGTTTATGCAGTGTAAGCGAATGAATAAAGCTATTGATGAAATGCTCCATGCACAGCAGTAACGTTGATAATTCTCTTCTTTTGGCTCTTTCTTATTCAAGACTAGATAGACATCATACTCCCTTTCTCTTTTGGTCTCACTTTTGGTCCCCTGAAGCCAACTTCTGAGAGAAAACCAGTTTGTATAAATAGCTTTCCTGTAAAAACCTTCCGCCATTTTCCTTACCAAGCAGCAACTAACCCCTTCCGGGGGATGTGACATATTAAAATTAATATTTTTCTCTCTTCTGGTTTCTGGCACGAACCAGAACAAAAGGTGCCAAAATATCCAATTAAAGGGTTTTCTCATGATTTTTTTGGGGGGGGAGGGTGAAGCAAGGGCACTTGTGTTTAAGCTTTGCTTGAAGGTTGGGGATGACTTTCATTTTATCTGAACTTGTCCATCCTTAATTACCACACGCTGCACAGAAACAGCAAACTTACTGATGCTACAGCACCATAATGGTCCATTTTTGCAGTGACCGATAGTGGTAGAAATTAGTGAACCTATGTCTAATGCAGGGCTGGATTAAGACATGGGCTCTAAAAGCCTGACAAGGGCCCCCGCTTTTGGAGTCAAGTGATTACTTCAGAGCCTCAACTTTTATTTTAAAACACAAGCAAGTTTCCAGGCCTCCTGATTGTGTAGAAAAGTGTGAAAAGATAACTGGAATGCAACATATTCAGTGGTGTCTGCTGGACAGTTTGCAGACTGCTTGGGGCAATAGCTCAGAAGGTTGAGTTGCCCCATTTACATCAATAAGGTGTTAAACTACAAGATACACTGTTCTGGGGATGCCCTGCCAACATTGCCATGGCACAGGGCTCCATGAGGGCCAGGTAGAGAATGCAGCAGGCCAAGCCCGCCCACCCACCCAAGCAAATAGACCTCAGCTGCTGGGTAAGTACTGCCTCACTAGAGAGGACTGGCTATTATTCCTGCTACCCCCAAGGAAAAGCTAGCCCCTGCTTTCACTGCTGGAAAAAAGCACTTTGCTGTTGTCTCTGTCTCATTAGGAAGGCGGAGAAGGCCGCAGCCATCACCACTCCAAGCAGAGGGTGGGACAGACTATGCGGGCCCCCACACTGTGGTGTAGCTGGAGCTCTGGATTGCCTTTGTTCAGCCTGGGCCAACACTGAACCTCTTTGCAGGATGAGAGGTTGAGGCCAGTTTGGTGACCTTCTTCTCTTGATCCAAGGCTGCTTTTTAATCTCAAATCACTCAGACACTAAATGTTGAACTACATTTGTCAGACCTTTGACATATGCTCTTGTTCCCTTGTGCAAGATGGGCCCCCTAATCGCCTCTCACTTGGTGGCTCAGAATCCCCAAGCATCAATCTTACGTGCCAAGTTGGCTACTTAAAAAGAAAAAAAACTTCCATATCTACCTCAATGGTGCAGTTAAGTGGATAAAAGTTCATTCAGCATATTGTCAGAGGAACAGCATATTTTCAGATCCAACAACTTCTTTAAAAAAATAAATAAACCAGCCTATTCTAAAACAGAGCCACATGTATCCGTCATATAACGCTCATTACAGTCACTTTAAAGGAAGAAGGAAAAGGATATAATAGGACAAACAAAAACAGGCAGATCTAACTATACAATAAATACAGAATGTGCCTTATTTAATCTTCTTACAGTAAAATCCACTGAGCAAATTATAATTTGATATGGCTCAACTTAGCCAATAGAAACTCATAAAATGTCTTAACATCATAATACATTGCACAAAAGAATCACTAAGTACCATAAAACATATGGGAATATGGGTCTGCATTCATCTATTACTCTTTGTCAGTGTAGCATATTAAGATGATTTCTATTTAAGTGCAGAGATCCCTGAAGAATACTACAGTCTTAATTAAAATGTCAATAAAATGCAAAAGTGCATAGGGGACCTTCTGATTTTTTGTTAACTCTTTCAGAGAGCAATATCTTAACAGAGTCATTATCTCCCAGCTTTGGAACAATTATAAGTAAGTGTTTGTAAAGTCTTTTTTGATTACTAGCCAACATAACTGTAGGGGAACCTACCTGAAACACAAAAATATAAGCCTAGATCCTGTAACTGTTACTCAAGTTGAACTCCCCATAGCAGTCATTGGGTAGTTTGAATGAGCAGCAGAGAATTGGACTCTAAATTATCTGATGCTATGCAATGAAGCTCTGGGGATTAATTTCTTTTACTAATTTCATTTTATTCATTGAAAGAAATGAGCAAGAGCTCTAGCTCTTTTGTATTTTGGTACCTTTGCATCTTGCAAGCTGTCATTTTTGTAGTGATATTTGAGAGGAAGGGAGTTAATTTGTGTCCAAGGCATTGGATTGGGAATCAGGAGGTCTGGTTACAATTCCTGCCAGAGACGACTTCTCATGTAGGGCACATCTCTGTGTCTTAGCTGGACAGCCGTTAAATGGGGATAATAATTAGAGGTAGTCAAATGAGTAAATTTTTTGAAAAATTTACATGAAAATTCTTTTAACAAAAAAGTTACAATTTAAAAAAAAAGTTGAAGAAAAGTCTTTTAGATGGGAGAAACATTCTCCCTCACTGTCCCCCTTTTGAAAATGCACTTCTCCCTCCCATTCCTTTTACCCATTTCTTCCCTCCATCACCTCCTTTTGCAGTGAAAAATTATGATTAAAGAGAGAGAAAGCATTTTCTCCAGCACTAAACAAATAAAAAAATCATGGCTTTTTAAAAAAACCAAAAACATTATAACCGAAGTTTTTCATTTAAAAAAGAAGTTTCTCCTGGAAATGTTTAACTAACTAACTAATATTTCCTTTCTCCAGCCTTCCTATTTAAATTGTAAGCTCTTCAGGGCAGGGAACATCTCTTACTATGCATTTGTATAGCTCCTAGCATAATGGGCCTTAATCTTGGTGTGGCTATAGGTACAACAGTAGTAGATAATAAAATACTAATAAGAAATTTCGTAAATACCTTAGTTGCGAAGCTGGAAAATCCAGTCAAAACTCAGTTTGAATTTTTTCCAATATTACAAACCAGACCGACTTTGAAAAGTCAAATTGTTTTTCCATTTTTGTGCATCTCTGCTGTCTGGTTCTGGCCTCAATGGAAGTGCCAAATGTCATGAGAAAGGCCAATCTCTAAGCCTGTCTGGAAGCAGGAAGCATCAAAATTGTTACTTAAAATTCTGTACCAGCCCTGAATTGCATATTCAAGAGGCTTGGATAAACCTTTTGAAAATTATCCAGACTTAGGGGTGCTTATTAAACCCAAACAGAATCTATAGGGATGTGAATGAAACTCATCCATATTGCCTGCCTTCTGAGTACTTTCTGGAGAATTCACTCAAATAGACACATCTTGCACATTGTTACTCTCTTGTGCTCTGTAATATATGACCAAAGTGTCTTAGCTACTGGTCCAGACCCCTGTGTAAAGTTGTCTAATGCATGGAGAGAAAGCCTGAGCAGGTCACAATATTAGGGGCTCATAATCAAATGGTCTGTATTCCCAGCTCTACTGCGGTCTTGCAGTCTAACATTTAAAAGCATTTATCCTTTATGCCTCAGTTTCCCTGTGAAAGGGGGAGGAAAATGACTTCTTTCATAAGGGAGCATTGAGGCTTGAATTGCTGCTGTTAATAAAGTACTTAATGGTCCTCAGCTGAAGGGAATACTGAAGTACAGAGTTTGCTTGCTCTAAAGTACACTTCCAACTGTACAGGCAACACATTGAAAGCTAGTTTGGAGGAGATATGCTACCACAACACTTTGCCATGCACGTAATTCAGAATTACTTGACCACAGCCACAAACTCCCAACCCCATTGAAAGAGGAGAGAGAATTATTATGTATCTCTCTGCTGTCCTCTTTTTCATTCTACCTACTTAATCCCATTCACAATCCACTTTCTGTTAAGCAACAAGCAGTTGGCATGTTTTGCAGATGTAGCAACAGCAGCAGAAATATGATAGAGCTGTACGGATTTGTCTTACCAGAGTTTCAGCTGTATTTTGCTAGCTAACAGCCAAATTTTGGGGGTTATGACTTGTAGTTTGAAAGAAAGAGATTGAGCGGGGGAGAAGTGGACCTACGTATACATTTTATATGCTGGTCTATTTTTATACTTTGTTTAGGACTTACTCATTGTAGTCTGATTCCTGTCACAGACCAGGTTGTGGGCAGGCAGGCCTAGTGGCTGAAGCCACAGCCATCAGAAACCAAGCAGCACTGGAACAGTATAAGAAGAATGCAAACGCAGGAGCAACTGCAGATATAAGCATTGAGCAATCACTGGCCAAGTCCTATTGCTGGGTTTAAGAGCAGACATGGCAATGCCCCTCAGTCAATCAGGTGATCTGACCAATTAGAGGTTTCAGCTGCAGTTGCCTAGTTGATCCCAGACCCAACTGGAGACCCTCATTCCTAGTAGTTTCCAATATATTTGGAGCCTCATTTTAAAACTGACAGATGGTTGAAGTGAAATCCTTAGCGAATAAAACTTGAAGTTTTGCCTTTTAACATATTTTGCATGCTGATCCCATTGACTTCAAGTATCAGAGGGGTAGCCGTGTTCTGAGGGGTAGCTGGATCTGTAAAAGCAGCAAAGAATCCTGTGGCACCTTATAGACTAACAGACATTTTGGAGCATGAGCTTTCGTGGGTGAATACCCACTTCCTCAGATGCCCATTGACTTCAGTGGGCTTTGGATCAGGCCCTTTCAGGATACAAAGTGCAGCATAAGCAATCTGATTTTTAGCAACTTTAAACAACAGAGCAAGGGGATAATATGCAATGCTACCTGTTCAAATGTACTGAAGCAGCAGGCATCAGAGCCAGGGGCAAAAGAGATATGGGGTCCGATCCTGCAACATACTAAGTACTTCCTATGGAGTGCTGAACACCCTCAACTCCTAATGGATTCAGTGGGAGATGAAGATGTCTAGTAAAAAATATATATTGAAATTGTTTCACTTGTATGTAAAAATGAGGACATGCATTAAAAGCAATCTTTGTCACAGTATCTGGTGCACTTCAAAATACCAGGGCAGCTGCTGATTTTGTAAATGGGAGTCTATTGAAATAAATAGTTACATTTAAATTCCATTGTGTTATATATTTTTAAAGGAGATTGTAAATATTATTGAATTTGCCATATACTCAAATCCTCATCAAATGCACTGGCTGGGGGGGAGAGGCAAGGGGAAAGTGTAGTTTTACAATTCATTTTATAAAACATTGACACATACAAGGAGAAATCATTTTTATGTTGAGAAGAAACACTCCTTCAGCAGATACAGACATCTCCTGCATCCTCATGCATTGCTAAAATGGTCCAACTGCTCAACTCTTAGGGTGTGCTTGGGTTATTTGTTCTCTGCTTCCTGAAAGATACTGTTCTCCAATATTTTTTAAGCCAGATTAAGCAGTACAAAGAACATTATTAATACTGTATTTTGAACACATTTCTAGTGCAAGATAAAGATCCTCTACATGTCTTTAAAGGAAGCAAAAGCAGATTTTTAGAAGCTGAAAAAAATGGCTTTATAATGAATTTAGTAGCCTGGTGTGATGCATTGTGTGTGCGTTGACAGGGGGGAAAAAACAAAACAAAAACAAAAACAGAAGAATGAGGTGCAAAAAAAAGGAGTAAAGTGATATTGCATTGTCACAAGCAAGACAAAAATAAGTATGAGTTTGATCCCATCTCTATAGTTTTCATATGGTACTGAAAAATCCAAAAGTCATTGTATATTTGTAAGGCAAAAGCCAGATGTTGATTTCCCTATCATCTAATGTTTGCACAGACTGAACCAAGCAAGCAAAAATAAAATATATTCCTGTAGCCTTCACTAGCCTCTAGTGAATAAAGTTTTATATATGCCAGCTCGTAACTAGTCAGACCTGATGAAGTTTTATAAAGTCTGATTATGCTCCCCTTACTCACATTAAGTGAGTGGAGTAATAACTTATTCCACAAAAAGTCCCACTGATTTCAGTAGGGCTGACCATTCATCGAGTAAGATACTGCTCAGCAAAGGTGGCAGATACTAGGCCTGTAATGAGGTCTGTACACATCAGAGCTGTTTCTGTGACCCTTACTCATGTGAGTAAGCCTTACTCATGTGAGTAGTCCCATGAAAGTCATTAGAGAATAGTAAACATTGTCATGCAACTATTCCCAATGTGTAAAAGTTTGCAGAGTGGGGCGATAAGATTCCAAGTTATTCAGCACCATTCACTCTTTACCTTAAAACCTTACTTATACTTCAAAAACAAGTACATTTCCAAGGTACTATTCCAGTTTCTAAAATGGAACAGAGCTCACGAATCAATATCCTTTTGTTCCATTTTCCCCTCTTTTTCCTCCTGGTAACTTGACAGTCCACAAGATACACTCAAATACTGGTGTCGCTATTGAGGACCTGACCTTCCACTTCCTTGTGCCATGTATAGTCATTTACATCTAGGCAAAGTGTAATACTCTCCCACACTGATTTAGTAGCAGTTTCCACTCACTTTGTCCAGGTGCAAGGGAGAGCAGAATCAGGTTAGAAGTCTTAATCTTTGATTTCCACTGAATGCTAAAACTGACTTGTTTAAATGGCATCATTTTTATTGATGACAACAGTTATTATTCTGAAGACAATTTTTGGTTCCCTAATTAAGCAGGTCAGTTAATGACATAAGCATATACTCCTTGATAGAGCCAATTAAGGAAATAGCATCCATGACTTGTGCACATCAACATCTAATTCTCTAAAGACAACACCAAATTATTCTATTCCAAGTTATATTAGTAATAGAGAGAAACCAAAGCCTGAAGATTTGTAATTCAAATACAGTGGAGGTAATTATTGCCAAGGCTTGTGGTGGATTCTCCTTCAACAGCAGTTTTTAAATCAAGATTGAATGGGTTTTTTCCCAAAAAGATCTGCTACAGTTCAAACAGAAATTAATTTAGGGAAATCCTATGGCCTAAATCAGCCCAGATGATCCCAATAGTCTCTTTGGACTTGATAATCTATGAATCTGATTGGATGCTTTCTTTTTATGCATCTAAAATATAGACAGGTAGGACATATTTCCTCATTTCTGGCACCCTATAGAAGGGTGAGCATCATTTCCCTTTTGTTGGAGTGTGGAGTTAGTTGTTCCATGCAGTAAGTCTTCAGCAAAGTGGATGCCAAGACCTATGGTTCTTCAAAGAGTTTTTAGGGCAGGAGGACTATACCCAACCAAACATGCATGATCATGTGAGGACATGTCAGCTGGAGGTTAGAGAAAGAATTTAAGAGTCACGACTCCTGGATTCTATTCCAAAGTCTGCCAGTGATCCAGTGTGGGACTTAGAGCAATTCATTTGAACCTCTCCTTACATACCTCCCACCAGGGTTCAGTGGTTCAAAGGTTTGGAAACCCTAGGATTGAAGGGTATGCATGAGTCTGAAGCATTATTCTTGTCACACTAGGGTTAGCCTCAATATGCAGTCCCAGCAGAACACCAGGCTATTGTAGGAGCCTTGCATCTATGAACAACCCTCAACATTCCATCTCCCATGGCTGATTAATGGAGATTTGGCCCATCATAGGAGCATGACACTTGTACAGGGGTATCATCAAGAGGCACGTCTAACTGGGAAATAATGAAGCAAAACTTAGTCTTTAAACCTGCTATTTCCATGCCAGACCCCTGCTTAGAGGGTGATGCTACAGTTGTAATGATAGTGGGTAATACATCAAGAACAACAGGTTTTCAGATATCTTATTCATGAGTGGCATTTAAGCTGAATAAGTGATATACTCTATCTTTCATTGAACCAACATCCATAAGTAAATATAATTGTTTTTAGGAATTCAGGGATTCAATTTTCAGTGGAATGAGTCTATAAATTAATTTATTGTTGTGTCCTTATCAGGTTCAACATTTAACATCTTTCTAATTTAGCTGTCATTTTAATTTTAATTTTTGTCTTTAGTTCAAATCTTTTCATTTTTTTCCTTTTATGCTGGAAAAATTCTCCTTCTCGCCTATGACTGAGTTTGATCTAGCTTTGTTAGAGCCTTCTTATGATATACAGCATATGTTTTTGTTCTTCCTATCTAAGTTTCCAGGTTTTGATCAATAGTGGAGAATTTTTTTTTATCCAAGAACTAAGCAAATTTATTCAACAAATTATACATTAATTTTACCATTAGAACATAATATGAACAGATAATCCACAAAAATGCTTCAGATTTTTATAAAGTGAATTTAATTATAACTAGTAACGTCTGTCTGAGAATTATAATTATGAAAAGTCATGTTCTGTAAGTCTGAAATGACAGATTATATTTCAAAGCCTTATTGCAGAGGAATTAGAGTACCGATTTATTAGTTGTAAATGTCTGATTATTGCAGCTTTGCTAAAAAAAAACATGATCACAGCATATTCTAGCTGGATTTAACATGTTTAATCCTTCTGACAAGAATCATATTTTGTACAGAAAGCAGGCACTGTGTTAATTTGTTTATGAGACAGATTTAGACAACTAATCTTTGTCTTACGATCCCTGAACAGTAATAATTTAAAAACACTTTACATACTTGTATTTTTCCAGCTGCAGACTACAAAGTGATTAAGAAATTTACATTAATGTATAAACACCATGATTATCATTTGGTATTTGGATTGTTTCATTTTATTTGTAGTTTCTGTATTACATAGGGATAACCTGTACACACAAAGCCTGCTTCAACAATGCTAAATATGGGTTCAGTCATGATAGAGTAAGGCAGGGAAAGCATCCATGATTTTGCTCTTTATCAGTCTTCTTCCTCATGTCCAAGTAGCTAACTTCCCAACCAGTCCAGAAGTGATGAGCAAGCCTAATGAAATGGAGTTGGCTGAAAGCAAGGCTTTTGTGTTCGACATAGCTAAGCAGAATAGGGTTTGGTCTGGGATGGGTTCCTCTATAACCAGCATTGTTTCACTTTCTAATGATGCCCTTTATGGAAAGGAGATGCCATTATTCTATAATAATTCATTTCTGCATCCATCAGCTAGTAACACTTTAAATGAGGATGATCACTGGTCCAAAATGATATACTGCTCAAAGTATTCCATGTATATGTCAGATGTATCCTGACTGTATGGCCCAAAGATACCAGGCCCAATTCTGATCTTAAGCACTGGCGTAAAAGTCAGAACTCATTTGATCTGAATAGGGAGGAGTGAGATCAGGATCAACTATAACATGAACTGTATGTCAGGCTGCCCATTATCAGGGTTTGGACTATAAATTAGAATTCATCTTGACAGGCATATTCCAGATTTTCTTTGCTAAGAAAATTTCATAGCACTCTGGAAACCTTTCGGTGGGCATTTCCTGGGCATTAGCAATAGCCCCCCATGATCTTTCAAAGAACAGAAAAATATATACATTGAAGTAGCTCTTTTGAGTTATGGCTCTGATCCTCCATATTTGATATATTATAAAATATAGCATATTTTGTGGCAATATTTGTGAATGAGTGTTTATTCAGTAGATTGATGGCTCCTGGGTTTCATACTAAGGATTTAGTAATTAGGGATATGGTAAAATTCTCCACAGTACCTATGTAATTGAGATGAAAACAGTCAACTCCCGCTTCTCCCCAAACCTTTACACGAAACCTGAACCTTGTTTAAAAATATTTTTAACTTATCAGGCTGGTTAGTTGGCCCTGCAACCTCAGCCTGGAATTCCACTATCCTGGCCTTGAAGCTTTGTTTGATAATGACTTTCATTACCAAAGGTTCACACAGGCTCCTAGTTACATGTGCAAAAAGACTGATTAAAACCACAACAGGATTAAGCCAACTGATGTCACTTAGGAGGAGAAAATAAAGGGCCTGGTTCAGTGTAACTGGTGCAAGTCAGAGAATTAGGCCCATTGTTGTTGTTTTTTTTCATAATAAAGAGTTTCTCTTGTTTCTCTAACATACTGTGAAAGCAAAGAAGTATTTAGATCTGTTGGGAGTTGCCTACCCCTTCATTGCTAATACAGCTCAGGTGTCAACTGTTTGTTCATTGGCAAAAGTTGATGTTACTCAGAAACTGTCTGGCTACTGACTGACCTCATGAAGTCTCTATTCTAGCAGGTGAATTGATAGTGATGAAATTTTTCTGCCATATTAAGGACAACAAAGGTACTGAACATGTTGTTCGATACTTTGAAGCATGCTGCCAGAAGGCGGCCATATTTTACTCCTATACTTTTGTGGGATTCAAGAGATGCTAATATTTCAAGAACAATGGCCACATTTCTTCTCAATAGGCCCAACTCTCATCAGCATTTAAGAGAGTTTCTCATATACATCAGGTGCAGAATCTGTCCTAGTCATTTTGCAAATAATGATTTTGTTTTTTTACCGCTTAATGGTAATAGTGAGGAAGTTGTAATAGCTTATAAGTCTTGAAGATAGCTAATGATTTTGAAGACAAAAAGAACATTGTTTATTGTGATGTGCAAGTGGCAATAATTATACATGAGGAGTATATTCTATCTCAAAGTTATTTGGAGAAAAGAACAGGACAAATATCTGTAGTAATTTGTTCAATAAATTAAATTTGCTCACTATCTTATTTCCCATCTGAGAGTTTAAATTTATGGCTAGTGGGACAAATTCATCGTTGGAATAATTTTACTGGCTGTGAGGGAAGAATTTGGCCAACATTATTTTAGGGTAGACTCTAAACATCCTAAGCCTGTTTGTGTTGTGTCCCATTGGCTCATTTGTATGTTTTTATATTCATTCAAGTGTGTACTTCATAGAATCATAGGATTGGAAGGGACCTTTTCCAATGCAGCAGTTGTTACTCTGAGGTGTGGAGCTTTTTGCCTTGCCGGCCCTTAATATCTTTAGAATAATCAATGACTGCCATCAAAGTGAACGTGACAGGACACTGAGATCACGTGACCTTGTTTGCTCTCGGGTTGGGATACTTTGTCAGGATGAGCCAAACAAGCTCTCTGAAATGTCATACTATACTAGGCCTAATTTCTGTTGGGCACAGTGCGGGGTGGGAAGAGAAGGGTCAGAGCAACTGGAAAGGAGAATGCAGCTTCTGATCCTAAGCCCAGTATTATTGTGGCCACTGGCACTGTATAGTTTAGAGCAGCCTTCTAAGCTATCATAGAAGTGGCCCTCAAGGATCCATTAGGGACCTGAGGATTGCTGGAGTGCAGCAGTGCTCCAGTGCGATCGCTCTAGGCCATCATGGAAAGAGGGGATAGTGAAGAAATAAGTTTGCATGGGTCTGGGAGCATCACCAGATGCTTTTTGGTTCCTTTGGACCACCAGATTGGACAAAGGAACTGGCATGAACATGAGAACCTGGTCCCTTCCCACCTCCACCCAGGACACTCAAGTTTTTTAATAACCTAAGTTCTTATAAAAGCTGATACATAAGTGGCCATCTTACAGCAGCACAACAGAATGCTCCACCAACCTCTTTAAGCAAAGAAATACTGTCAATATAACCCAAAGCACGTGAGAATGTACATAGCTGTACATTTGGGTTCAGGAGTGATGTTGATTAGCTGGTACTTAATAAATTCTCCAAAAGCAGACCCACAATCCTAACACTAAAATTAAAATAAAATTTAAATGAGAAAAATTGTAAAACAGTTTCCCTGAAATTAATCTTAAATGAAGTTGCCTGCTCAGCCTCTCGCCTGCTGCAGATAATCAATCTCGACATGGCTGCATGAGAAACAGAGGCTATTGAAAGGAAAGTGAAATTAAAAAGAGAATCTGGGGCAGCAACATGAAAAAAAGAGATCTAATTATCAGCATTTTATTAGGAACAATTAACTAATATTCAATTAGTTTCCCTCCCTGAAGCAAAGTGACAGTTAGGAAAACAAAGCCCTGACAAGGTGTTCATTGTCTCATAACTGGGAGGTAAGGGAAATCATTTATTGGTGTTTTACCCCTGGTCAGAGCCTTGGGGCAACCCACACAGTACGAGGTGATAGGATTGGCTGGTTGCCAACATTAACTGTACTTATTACACTCATCCCATGCAGAACACATTCATCTCCTGGCATCCCATTTATTCTGAGATTCATTTGTCATGTCCTCAATCAACAAAATGAATAGAAACTTTCCAGCATGATGGATTGTGGTTCTAATTAGTACTAAAGAAAAGACCTGCACCCAAGTAGAGCTGTTATTTTTTCCTTCTAATAAAATAGTGCGCCCAGCCAACTTCATGACTAATGTCTTTTTGAGGTGGTTGTCTATTGTAGGTCAGTCGATCACAAAGCAACAGTAGTCCCTTCCACAGTGAATTTTTCTCCCCACCCCCAGAGACAAAACACTGGTGAGAAATTATTGTACAGAAAGAAAATCCAGACACATGTTTGGTAGATGTTTAGAATACCCAACTTAAGACAATATTTGTGTGTCTAAGAATTTGCTTGAACAAAATATAGACGAGTAGACTCTACAGGAATACATCCATTTTATCAACTTAACCAGACAAAGGAAAAAAAGCTATATCTTGCCTGATACCTATACAAAGCAGGCATAGAAGAAAATCATAATATTTTTCTTAGTTTGCCCATGAGTTAAAGTTGTTACACTAGTTTAAAAATAAATGGATACTAATATGCAGAATACTTATCTCACAGCCAAGCGTCAGGGATTTTTTCCCCCTGTTTTGACACCTTTCATTCATTAGGACTACACACATCAAAAGTACACATAAACTTTGATAGAATGGCTAAGATGTAGGAAACAAAGGTGAGACCACAGAGGAGACATAATATTTTATATCTGAATTTACTGTGATGTTAAAGATACTGCTATTAATATGATAATAAAAATGCAAATTTCTTTCCCTACCTCTTGTCACTGATTTTTAGTCTACTTGTAATGCTTTCTTGATCAAACAGAATGTTTGGCACCATAAATCATTGGGATTCACTGGAACTCAGTGAGGGCAAGATTGAGAAATAACAATTATATCAGAAATACTTTCGCAAGTTGTGGATGACTTCATAGCTTGTGATAAAATGAAAAGGAAGGTAAAGCCACAAGTGGTTGTTCTTACTAATTAGACAACTTCCACCATTAGAATACCCAAACATACAAGTTTGAATTTATATTATTATTCAATATTTATTTAAGCACATTTAATCAGTATGAATTTCCCCACTCTGCTAACGAATGCTTTGAAGGAATAATTAAGCTTACACACCTTTCCAAAGCATTTTGCATTATATGAACTATTTGCTATTTAGCAAGTCAGTTATGGGATCAGTCTAGAAACACTTCCAGCACTATAGGCAGGGGTGGCTCTAGTTTATTGGCCGCCCCAAGCACGGCAGGCAGGCTGCCTTCGGTGGCTTGCCTGCGGGACGTTCCTGGTCCTGCGGATTCGGCAGCATGCCTGCGGGAGGTCCGCCGGTCCCGTGGCTTTGGCATACCCACCGCTGAATCTGCAGGACTGGCGGACCTCCCACAGGCAAGCCGCTGAAGACAGCCTGACTGCCACTCTCGCAGGGACCAGCAGGCCGCCCCCCGTGGCTTGCCGCCCCAGGAACGCACTTGGAGTGTTGGTGCCTGGAGCCGTCGCTGATTATAGGTGTTACTGGGTTAGACACAGAAGGCAGCAGGTGAAAAGACTGGTCTAAAGCAGTGTTCAGCAGACAGTGATGAAATGGGAAATATCTAGTCATTTAAAGTATTCTAATCTCGCTGAAGACTCCCAGAGGAAGTGGAAGGAAACGCAAAAGAAAGTGTACATAGACTTCCTAATCCTTACCACTGGACTGCATGCAGACATTAACTGACAACAATCTGTTGAGCACATGATACTTTCTCAATGCTGTTGAGAAAGATCTTGTAAGTAGAGCTGGTAAAAAAAAAATGCAGTCAAAACATCTGACAGAAAATGACTTTTTAGACTCAATGGAAACATTTGTGGAAAATGTCTGAACATTTTTGATGAAAACAAAGAAAAACAATTGTCTTTTCTTTGCAGGGAGAAAAATAATGTTCTGAAAGCCTTCACTGTTAGAGTAAAATGTTTCATTTTATACTGAGATTACACCTACAGTTGCTTCAGTAAAGTGAAATAAAATCCCAATCCAGAAAAATTCATCACAACTTGTGCATCTGAAGGAGTCCGTCTTTTTTGGCTAAGTTAATCACTGAAGTGTTTTGAAATACATGCAGACCTGGCAGTAGGCCTGATCTGTCACTGCATTGCCCAGCCATTTTATACCTATGCAAATGAGTACAAAATGGTACCGTATCAGAACACTTATTGAAGTGTCTGATCTGGTATATCAGCTCTCATCTTGTACATGCTACACAAGGTGCAAGCCAGTGGAAAATCATTCCATTCATCAATGTGAAATAATTTACAAGCCTTATGGTATTTCACCATCTCTGATAATTGGTCAGTCTTTAAAAAGCCTAGTTTTGATGAGCAACAGGCCTGCTTAACATTTGGTTGGTGATAGAGAAATTGCTTTAATGAAGAGTCTTTGTTATTTTACATGGAAGTAGCCATATAGGCTGCAGTCCTTCATGAAAAAGAGCTAGTGCAATGCAACATAATTTCAAGTCCCAGTTCAAATAAAGCATGCATCCACAAATGCAGCTAGAAAAGTCATCTCTCATAATGCTAATATGTGAAAAGTATTACGTTTTTATAACGTGATGATGATCACTATACCTTGGGGATTAAAAGCCAGTTGTTGCCTGCTGCATATTTACTCAAGAAGTAATTGACACAAAACTTTGATCAAGAACAAATAATCCTAAAATGAATAGTAGAGGGTGAATGGGGTGGGAGAATGTATTTTAAAAAAAAAATGAGAGAGAGACATCGCAGTAACAAAGAGGATACTAAGGAAGCAGTTGTGTCTAACCATCAGTGCTTGAAACCTAGCTTTGGCTAAAAATATCAGCATTTGAAAATCCCTGTTGGAGCATAACACAGATTTTTGTTTAGCCTAAAATTTCCTTTGGGTTGCTAACCCTTTCTATGCAAAAGGCTCCTATTGGATCCCAAATAGATCCAGGCAGGGACCATTTGTTGCTGGGAACACAGTGAGATCAGAAAGAAGAGGTAAAGGACAAATAGTAAGTGATGTAAGAAGAAAACAAAAAGGGAATAGAGTGCTTATCTCACTCCATCTACCTACAACAGGGCAAAAGAACTCTCAACTCATGTTTTCAGTATGAGAATGAAGGCCACTGTACTTTATCCAGCTAAACTCAGGGTCACATATGAAGAAGCTTTCTTGCTTTAGGACCCAGATTATCTTTTCAGATGCTTGACAGGGTTAAGCAGAGAATGCCCAATTGCTTCTGGGACCCAAGGGACACAGATCTAACAACCTCTGCTTCTTAGACTCCAATACGCTGGTCCATACTTTTGATCAGTAACTAATAACTGTGTTTTCTCTTCTTACACAGTACAGCTTTTTCTGATCAGCCACTATAAATTTTCAATGCCACCTGAAAATTACTTTTTTGGGGAACATTATGGACTTGATCACTGCATGACCTTCCTTGTCTTGGAAGGAATTAATGTTTATTTCTTATTCCACCCAAAGGGCAGACAAACGGCTCCAGACCAGTTGTTCTCAATTTATTTACCATCATGGACTGCATATGCAGCTCTCTGTGTTATGTGGGCCACATTCACACAATATATATACACACTACCTGCATGGCCCTGAGGATGCCACATCTGTGACAGCTGTGTGCTATTAGGCCGCAAGCGGCCCACGGGTGGAGAACCACTGGTCTAGACAAACCCTATTTGATTTACACTTTCAAAACTAGCTGGCTTTTAGTGTATTTGTCTTTCAATGTTCCTATAAGAATTTCGATAAACACATGTAATCAAATATAGAGAACCTTCACCATCACTGTAGGAGTTTTTATGCAATTGGCACTTGTGAAACAGTCCATGTGAAGTTGTCGTTTGGTCTTTGAGCCAATCACAGCTTTAGCTGCCTATACTCCTCCTTTTTCCTGTCATTTGATGTCACAAAAATACAGATTTGTATAGATTGACTCCAGCGTATGAATCTTTATCTTGAGCAACCTATGAATAACGTCACTTATTGTTCTTTTAAATCAATGAGTTTGTGCCACCATCAGGAATCATTTTACATGCTGGAAGTATTTTGGCTTTATTGACCTTCAAGGTATTCAGCAAGGCTGGCACATCTGTGTGTGAGAAAAGAAAAGAACAGTTACTACTAGGCTGCATGGGAAGTGACCAGGGCAATGGGTCTGATCTAAAGCCCATTGAAGTCAAAGGGATGACTTCAATAAGCTTTGGCTTATACCCCTATTCTCTTCTATTTCCATAATGCCTTCCATCCAGATGGATGCCACTTAACATTGCTAACAGCTGTGTTAATATCATCTACCTCTTTAGCTAGCTGCTGTATCACTTTAGCCGTCACCAGGGTGCCACCATTAGGCTCAGCAACATTTACCAGTTGTTTAACTGTGGACAGAGCATGAAGAATATCATATCTAGATAAACGATAGAACATCTTTACAGCCTGTCCAGGCTGAATATTCTGAAGTTGGTGCTACTTTCATATCTGGACATGATACCAATGGACCCAGGGGGCTAAGTGACATTCCAGCTTTTCAGCCCAAGATAAGAAAGTTAAATCTACATACAGCCTTTCTGTCCTCAGTAGAGATTAGTTGTCTTTGGAAGTAATGTAAAAGCTGCTGATGGCACGGGAGCCTTGATGAGGACTGTACTATCTCTAGCAAATTTCCCAGGATGCACCTCACAGTATATTCTGAGAATACCAATGGCGCATAACTTAAAAGAGCACTGTGAATTGTCATTTGAATTGCATGAGAATCTGAGATACTCTTGGCATAAGAACCAAACAGGGTCCTTGGAGTGTAAGATTAGCACAGTGTGTATAAGACAAAAATTAGTACTTTCTAGTTGGGTTGGTTTTTAAATAAGAAAAAGGGGTTTTGGTTTTTTTTCCTTCTAATTTCTGACCTTTGATTTCAAAGAAGAACAATCAATCTGCATACTTTCTTTTTGCTATAATTGATCAGAGTTTGCAATAAACACATCGTAGTTAAACATAATATACTCAGGCCAGAAAAACAAAATCTTGAAGAGCAGTTTCCAAAGCAGATCGCCCTGCTTCCACAGAGATGGATAATTTAATCTTTGTCATTGGCCTGTCTTTGTCAAAGAGCACAATGGATAGTCTATTCAGAATTGATGACAATATAGAAATTAATATTAGTAAAAGGTGTCCATTTAGTGTCTCACCTTACGTGCTAAAGGTGACATCCATGATGGATGCTTCCCCAGACAATGGATTTATCTTAAAAATGGGGTAATTACACAGTGGATGCATGGGTGACATAATGACATTGTGGTTTTATATTAATAAAAGAAAACTATTCCTTCTAAAGACGGAAAAAGTATGTCTGTCTCAGTGATGAATTGGATTTGCGGGGTCATTTTGTTACTGTAATAAACACAATTTAATTATTTAATTACTAAAGGTTAGACTACGTTGTTTAAGTGATTCGAGATTAAATTAGAGATGGCCTAACCAGGTTAGGAAAATGTATTGTACTGATACCCTCACCTCTCCCACCTTTGTTAGGAAGCTTTGTAAATAAATGGTTTCAAATAATAAAAATGTGAGGTCTTATGAATAGGCAATCAGGAGACTTGGGTTCTAAGGCCAAGTATGCCAGTAGTCTGCTGCGTGACCTTGCACAAATCACTTCCTCTCCATGCTTGTGTTTCCCCGCCCTTCGTCTGTCCTATTTAGATTATGAACAAGGAATCTCTGTTATTATTTCTCTGTACAGCATCTGGCACACTGGGACACTAGTCTTGGGTATGGTTTCTAGGTTCTACTGTAATATAATTAAAATGCTCTTTTCACCTTGACGTCAAACACAAGAATTGGATACCTGGCTGTTGAAATGAAAACCTGAGGCATGCCAAGACAGCCGTAGGGCATTTGGATAGCACAGTGCATAGCATATGTATGCCGAAATATAAGGATATCACCTTGACATTTTTCTCTTGGATGGCCTTTCCTATATATCTACGCTGAAAAAGGTGCCCCAGCAGCATGGTCTCTAAATATTGCAAAAGTTTTAAGGCCAACTCCTCAGACGATATAAAGTGGTATAGTACCACTGAAATCAGTGGAGATATATTCATCTATAGCAGCTGACATTGTGAGCCTAGATCCTGAAAGAAATTAATGGGAGTTATGTGCCTAAATATCTTTTGAAGATCTCGGTCCTACCGCATAGCATTTATATACAGGTATCTTCATCTTCTATCTACCCTGCTGGGATTGGTTTTTGTAAGATGTTGTAATCTAAGGCCTGGTCTACACTGGGGGAGAGGCTATGGGAATAGCGTAGCTGAAGTCGACGTGTCTTATTTTGACTTACCTCCCATCCTCACGGCACAGGATCAACAGCCATGGCTCCCCCATTGACTCCCCTCGGCCTGGTGGAGTTCCGGAGTCGACGGGGAGTGTGTTCGGGGATTGATATCTTGCGTCTAGATGAGATGCACTATATCGATCCCCGATAGATTGAGCTCTACCTGCCGATCCAGCAGGTAGTCTGGACATACCCTAAGTTTGGCGCATGCGTTTTCCATTGGCATTATTGTGTGAATGCTCAGCTGGAGAAGCAGGCCATGCAGTTTGCTCTGAAGACACCTGTCTCCCTGCTGTCTTCTTGCCCTCATTTGCTTTACTGCCCCTAGCTGCATCATAACATACCAGCTGACAAGAGGGCATGACAGCTGTCTCAGACGTTGTAATATAGTTCTAAAAGGAATAATCAAAGACACCGTAGTAATAGACCTATTTCAAAGAAAAGCATGTAAAGGTTCCAACACTTGCTGAGCTCATGTAAAACTCATTGGCATGCTCACGCTGTGAGATAAGACTTTCATCAGCTTTTTAATCCATTGCTGGCTTCCAAGAGAATTTTATTTGCATTGTTACTGTGTTATGGTTGTGCCTAGAGGCCAGGGTTCCATTGTCCTAGTTACTGTATGAACACAACAGACTGCCTGTGCCCCAAAAACTGAACTCAGGATTGTGGGAAGTTTAAACTTTTGTTTTTTAATTAAAAAATGCCAACAAAAATTTAAACCCTCTAAAAAACCCCCAAACATTCAAATTAAGATTGATTTTAGTTTTCTCTTTGAATGAAATATTTATTAGGCAACCATGAAATGACAGCACTACACAAAGCAAAATGCCAAATTCCAGTTTCAAGGACTGCTGCAGTATCAAGGAAGATTAGCAGAAAACTTTGTAAGCCAAGATAATGCAATTCTGAAGGACAGCAGTATAACATCCACTTTTTATAGCTTATAATGTGTTTTGTAGGCTGTTTCTCATCTGTATGGTAAACTGCAAAATTTAAAGCATACTAAAAGTGGACAGTATTAGACAAAGAAAAATCATAAACGTTCACTTACAAGTGTAGTCGTAACATACAGTAAAAAGGGTCATATGCTCAAGTGGGATCACAAAAGCATGCAGTTGCTTATGTGCCTGTTAGAAAATATACCCAATACTCTGTAGACATTAATGCCTACATAAAGAAGCCAATCATTTAGGCAGAAGTTCTCAAACTGTGGTTTATGGAGAGCTCACTGGTCAAATGGTGCTGGCCCTTCCCATTGCCAGCTGTTACACTGCATTAAAAAGACAGCAAAACCCACATTAAACACCTATTACCCCTTTTCTCTGTCATCAAGTGCTGTGGCTGTGACAGGAATTTTATGGGTTAGACAATGGGAAGGGACGTGGACCATGAAATGCTATGTTAAGATATGGTCCTTGTGTGAAAGAATTTGAAGCCCAGATTTAGGGAAAGAACAAAAATGTATTTGAGTTTAAAGTGAAAGTTGTCTGGTTTTATTTTTCAAATCTGAAATGGTTCATCCATCCATGCTCCATGTACTCTCCCTTCGAGACTGACTGGATCACTTATTGAAGAACTCATCTCCAGCTGGCCTGAGAAGAAATATTTCCAGTGTCACTTGGAAACTCATCTCCCCATCCAGTTACGCAATATCCTAATCACTAAACCATTGGACTGAGTTAGTGGTGGGGGTTCATAAGCAGAATAACCTCTTTTCTTTAACACTTTCCACAGCAGAAGTCAGGTTACAAAAAGGATTCTGTAGAATTAACTATTGTTGCTTCTGCCAAAGCTTCTATCTTCTTCAGCTAAAAGGCAAAGAACCATTTCAGAAGCATTTGAGAGCCCATTTCATTATTTTTTTCCATTCTTTTTTCTTCCAGTAACAATTCTATTACTACCAGTTATTTAACTCTTTACAAAGTGTTTAATATTTTTTTTAAAGAGGAAGCTCAGTAGTTACCAATAAGTAAGGAACTCATAAGAAACTTAATTGTGATGGTATTATCAGTATTATAGACTACTTACAGTCATAGACTAATATCACTCTATTTGAATTCATTCTATATAGTAAGAGATGACAGACGTCTGAAGAAAGACCACACCTAAAATATAAAATAAAGCCATATTGCCTACAATATTTTAAGTGCATTATCATATTGTAATATTTTAAAATATAAAATTCTCATCCCTACAGCTGATACTTATTGCCTGTCAAAGAAGAAAGCTAGTAATTAGTTAAATAGGACAGTAAGCTAAAGGAAACTTTTGTTAGTGTGGTCAGAATGAATATTATTAATGATTATTTACTAAAATGACATTTCAAAGAATAGAAACAATTTTTTTAAATGTTTCGAGATTCTGCCTCCCTCTGCTGTGGAAAATTTTGTCTAAAAAGTAATGGCCTCCTACTGCAAGACAAACTCAAGAAAGAAACCGACAGGACTCCACTGGCCACCACATACAGTCCTCAGCTAAAACCTCTCCAACACATCATCAGGGATCTACAACCCATCCTGGACAATGATCCCACACTTTCACAGGCCTTGGGTGGCAGGCCAGTCCTGCCCACAGACAACCTGCCAACCCGAAACATATTCTCACCAGCAACTGCACATCGCACCATAGTAACTCTAGCTCAGGAACCAATCCATTCAACAAACCTCAAGGCCAACTCTGCCCACATATCTACGCCAGCGACACCATCACAGGACCTAACCAGATCAGCCACACCATCACCGGTTCATTCACCTGCACGTCCACCAATGTAATATATGCCATCATATGCCAGCAATGCTCCTCTGCTATGTACATCGGCCAGACTGGACAGTCTCTAAGGAAAAGGATAAATGGACACAAATCAGATATTAGGAATGGCAATATACAAAAACCTGTAGGAGAACACTTCAACCTCCCTGGCCACACTATAGCAGACCTTAAGGTGGCCATCCTGCAGCAAAAAAACTTCAGGACCAGACTTCAGAGAGAAACTGCTGAGCTTCAGTTCATCTGCAAATTTGACACCATCAGCTCCGGATTAAACAAAGACTATGAATGGCTTGCCAACTACAAAACCAGTTTCTCCTCCCTTGGTTTTCACACTTCAGCTGCTAGAACAGGGCCTCATCCTCCCTGATTGAACTAACCTCATTATCTCTAGCTTGCTTGCATATATATACCTGCCCCTGGAAATTTCCACTACATGCATCTGACAAAGTGGATATTCAGCCACAAAAGCTCATGCTCCAAACCGTTTGTTAGTCTATAAGGTTCCACAGCATTTATTACCAATAGTCTTTTTCATAAGCAGTAGTAGCAATAACAATCCTTAGTTGTAATCTAACTCTTCATCCATTGATCACAAAGCTCATGATAAATCCTTTGATATGCTAACAAGAAAACAAGAAGAAAAGAAACCCGTTCTGCCTTTTCCAAACAGAGAGACCCAGAGTGAGGGGGGCAGAGTGAGGGCACTTGGCTTTGACAGTATCATTGAGCATGCTCAGTATAAGCCCAACAGCAAATCTCGGGGGGAAGCATGGTACCCCACTTGCACACCCCTTCCACTCGTTGCCTCAGCTTCCACACCAGGCACAATAGCTCTAATTGCATACCAGTTACCAGGTAAAGAGCTTCATTGCTCCTGGTTTCTTCCACCTAGTCACAACTCCTGCATGTGAGTAATGGGCTTCCTTCCTTCCTTCCAACAATCCAAGTTTCCCTCTTCTGCCGTGCTCTCCTGCTCGAACTCTCCCAACCTAGAGTGTCTTGCAGCACTCTCTACTTCTGGCTCTCAAAGCCATTCACTCTGCCAGTTTCAAGAGATCTAAATGTCTCTCAGATGGTGATTAGCTAGGAAAACTACATGATTTATCAGGCTGCCTCAATCCATTCCAGAGACAGCTCACCAGCTTCATTGCCTTGTATCTTATGTAGTCACTTACACTAGTGTAAAGAGGGTGCAAGATACTCTTAAATCATAAGGTAACGATTTGCACCCATTGGCTTGGCATGAGTGTAACAAAGTGGATCTGGCAATGAATGGCAGTATCATTTGTAAGTTCCTTTTTCAGCTAATAGAAGATGGCCAGGTCAGTCACTGATGCTGCAGTTCCCCCATCTCATTTTACTCACTCCCTTCGCACATTTTATTAAAGTTGTAGTTATCACAGGTCTTTGCCCTGCAGAGAATTTCCCCCCTTTGAAGAAGGGTGCTCCCAAGCTGACTCTGACTCTGATATTTCATATCAATAGACATGGTGCAATCTGTGACAGAATATCAAAGGTCATTTAGAGGTCATGTGCCAGGATTCGGGTTGAACGAATCATGAAAAAGGATATTGTCAAGACTTGTCAAGAAAGTAATAAATGAGAGGTTTATGTATTCCAGTGATGCCCTTTACGGTGTGTTGACAAACAGTCACAAAGACCTGTTGTCTTCAGTTTTCATAACCCAAACCAGGGCTGTACTATGTTCTGTTAGGTAGCATCTGATCTGAATGACTGTATGTTCATCTATGCTCTACCGTGTAGATTGCTGTACAATGTGTGTTCATACATCAACACACCATTTTTTTAAATGGTCTATTCAGCTTGGTGACAAAACTTCCATTGACCTCAGTAGGTTTGTGCTACTGTCCAAAGAACCCTTTGGAAGGAAACAAATAAGGATGAAGAGGGAGAACCTCATGGAGATGTCTTGTTATTCGCCCTCTCTTCCATGCGTTGTCCCATAGGTTCGAAAAATTGGTCCTATGGTTTTTCCTGTATTTAACAATGTTTATCAAAAGTCTGCAGCTATGAGCTATAGTCAGAGATTTGGGTAGCTTCAGCTCCAGCAACAGGGACATTCTGGTTTCATTTTTAACATTTGCTCCCATTCATTATCCTACCTGTGATGCAAACACCATGGCATTGCAAAAGGATATGACCGGCTTTGTCTCTCTCTTGCCACTGGCTGCTGCTTCCCTTTCCTTCCATCTCTTGATGTGCACTGTTATTGTGCAGCTGTAACAAAATCTTCCACTGACCATTTACTCTTGGTGAGGCTATTTTGTCAATATAAGCACTTGCAGTACGATCTGATCTGATCCCACTGATGACTGAGTCCCATAGGACCACTCACAGCAGTAAGCAGTAGGGGTGGACTAAAAGTCTCAGAAGTCTTCTGTTAAAATGAAGGGCATTTCCACTGTCTTCAGTTTCTTCTCAGCTAACTATGACCTGTAGATTTTGCAAAGTACATACCATGGCTTGAACAAAGTCTGTTCTCTGTTTAGTATCATTTCCAGTCAAGTGAGCTGATTGGCCCTCAGTGTTAATTTTTAATTTTATATGCATCTTTCCAAGCTGGATGATATTTGGAGTGTTGGATACAAAAAAGTGAGATTTGTTTGTCAGATGACATTTAATAAATGCCCAGGAGCACCTATCCATTTAAAAGATTTTTGTCCCAGAGAAAGACTTTGAAAGTTTGGCTGACTATGGAAGACTATGTTTGCCCAGAATGTTCCACTGGAGAAGACATAAGTATTTAGGAAATTGGCCTGGATACTTTGCTTTTCCCAGTCCATCACGCTCTTCTTTTTTTTTTCCATATTCAGATCAGGTTTCAGAGATAATAGATTTTACACTGATAACAAGCCATCAAGAAAGAACAAAAGTAAAGTCTCTTTGAGAAAACAATATCCCCCCTTTCCCAACTTATTGCACAGCTCTGAACTCTTCCCACAGGTGTGTGCTTGGAAGTTAAAAGATGCAATACGTAGAAAATGAAAGCTACTATAGTCTCAAGGGGAATACACAATACTTATAAGAAAAACAAAAACCCACTTTCCTATACCAGAAACCATCTTGAAACAGCAAGTTTCAGTTGCACTTGCTAACACGGGGCCAGATCCTGGAGGAAGGCACTTTATCCCAGCTGAAAATCAGCTCTACAATATCTAAAATCATGGAAAACCAGCTTTATCAATCAATGAAGCAATGAAATATGAAGCTCCACTTAGTGATAATTACCATCTTAAAAGCAGCATTTAAGATAGCTTCAGAGAATCGGAGAAATATTTGTTTTACCAATTTAATTTTATTTAAAGTTTTTTAATGATAAATGAAACAATCTACAATATTCATGATTACAAGCATGTGTCATTAAAAAGAAAAAGAAAAAAGAAATTTACTTCCAAAGTTAAAATTCAGCCTTTCAAAATGCTCATCAAAGCACTTCCTGTATCTACCAGTACATCTGCCATCAAGAAAAGTCAGCCCCTTGGCCACTGGCCCAACCTTCTCATACAGAGTCACATACTTCACAATTCATGTCCTAAGCAGATCCTAAACTACATTCAGATGGTTAAACTAACCAAGAAATGAGACATGTATGTGGCATGCTAGTCTACAAAAAAAGATGAAATTCCCTTTCACTACCTTCGTAGTGAGTTTCCTCAGTCTGTATGTTTAAAATGTAAGAAGGAGAAAGAGAGAGATAGACAAAGAAGGAATTTATTGAACTCAGAGTAACAGGAGATTTAGCATTGGAGATTGGTCTTTAGAAGAACACAGGAAATATGATGCCACCACTCTCAACTGTCCTAGACTTTGGCAATGTTCAGATCCAGATTGCTGTCTACATATTCAGTATAGGAATGACTTCCCTCCCATTGAAATGCAAACCACCTCTGTGACTTATGGAAAGATCAGTATAATAATAAAATAGTTACTAATCTCATAGACTGGATAATATTGGGGGTAGGAGAGGAGTCCAAAGTGAATACATTTTTCACCATGAAAATGAATTCAAACCAAAGCTTTGTTGTTAGAAATATTAAAATTACTTTTTTTCAGCATCCACGTGACTAGGGCAGGACTAGAAGTTGAGTGTCAGAGAGCCTGTTCTGAGATTTCCATCCTAATTCTACAGACCCAAGAAGTTGCTATAGTTTCAATAAGCTTGAGATAACTATCCACACTTTTGTGTCCTAGCCACACCTGTATTCCTGTCAACTTTTAGATTCACCCATTATCAGCTGAACAGTTTGTAACATGTGGGACCTGCTGAGCTTACAGTTGCACCACAAGTTAAGTTATTAGAAGGTGCTGCACACATTAAAGTTGAACTTGCACATGTCCACAGAAGGTCCAACTGCCAAAGCAATGAAGGTCATTTATGACACTTATGTGGGTCTCTTATGAAATTAATGAAACTCCACCTAACATGGAGGGGGGAAATAAGTTCAGATAGGGCCCAAATTTTGCCATCCAATTGCATCTTTTATAGTGACCAAGGCCCTGAATTGTCAGATTTGGTATATGGAACAAAGAAAGTGTAGTCAGCTAGGAAACAGACAAGCCTTGTTCTTCTGAGGAAATGGAATGTGCACTTCTAGCAGACTGAAAGAAACCGTAAGTTACACAGTGTTCGTACTACTTACTGTTTCAGTTTGCTCGCTTGTCACAACTAGAGTGCCTGAGGGGACTTCAGAAGTGATAGACACAGACAGATAAGATTTAATAGTACCCACATCCAGATATAATGAAGGGTATATGCAAATATTCATTACCAAGTTTCAATGGGAAAATATTTCTTCCCAGATGACCCCCATAAAGAACAAAAATGTTTCCTCTGAGTATATGGAGTCTCTCTCCTTATATTTTGTAACAAATAAAACTTTCAAGTATGTAAAGTCTTAATATTATTATCATTTGGAGGCGAACTGGTGCAGTTAAAATTTCAAAAAGACTTTAAATGACCTGAAACCCATTGTAATTGAAGCTTTTATTTTTCCATTTTTCATTTTACTTTGATCCTAAGTATAAGACATGCGCACACAAAACTGTACCATTAAATTTGTAAAATACTATGCTCATTTTTTGGCTGAGTAACAATGTATGCAAAGCTATAAAAATTGAATTACAACAAATTTGAAATGCTCTTTGTTTTTCAGTTGTTTTAATTTCCATTTTTCATGTTTTTTCCAGAGGCTGGTTTTAGTCTATTACATTGAGTACCTGTCTGTTTCTTGCCCTGTCAATCATTTGTCCCTATATTTTACTGTTCATTGATGCTTGTAAATGTTAAGGCTTTGTATTCCACAATAAACAATATGAAATATATTTGTTGATCACAGAAAATAAGACTTCACTAGGCATAGATTCTAGTAATCAGAGATATAAGTATTAAAATTCCCACTAGCAGACAGTACCTGAATAAGGCACAGGACCCTTTTCATAAACATTAATGAAAGTTGTAGCAAGCCCTGCAACCATTATTCACAGCAGATAAAGACTTTTAAACACATCACTTCTTTTTCAGTCATTAGTGTCTTCTTAAAATAACATCTTGCTTTGTTTCCTTGATCAAAGCTATGGAGTTAAGAGTGAAAAATACATTTCACTTTGGTGTTTTCCTTTAAAATCTTGTCAGTCACATAAGCAGGTTAATCTTCGGAGATGTATTATGATGGATTGCATTTACTCACACAAATTGTCTATACAGTCAATGTGCCACTTATTAAAAGGAATTATTTTTCCCATGTGAATATTGGTATATGGGTGAAGGCTAGATGGACATAAATGTGCACATATGAGCACTAGTCAACACCCTCCTCTTTGGGCCTATCACGTAGTTGGTATCTAAAATTATCACTGATTCTTCAATAACATTTGCAGGCATCTTATGGTTAGAACAATGCCAAGGAGCTGCTAAAGGCACTGTGAAGCAAGTAGTGAGAGTTATAATCTAATTTAGAACTATGGGTTGTAGCCTGGGAGAAAAGTAATATCTGCATTTTACAGTTCTTCTCATAGACGTTCCACAATGATTTCCCACCTACATAGTTGGGAGTGTATGTACACACATGCACTGTTATAAACCAACAGAAGTGTTTCCCTCCATCCCCACCACCCTCTTCTAGGGCTTGACCGTAAAGCCCTTTGGATAAGTCTACACTGCAATTGAACACCTGCCTCTGGCACTGTCAGCTGACGCGTGCTCACCGTGGGGTTATATAACTGCCGCGTAGACATCTGGGCTTGGGCTGGAGCTGGGGCGCTGGGACCCCATGAAAAAGGAGGGTCCCAGAGCACAGGCTCCAGCCTGAGCCCAAACACCTAAATTGCAATTAAATAATTCGGGAGCCCCAGCCTTGTGAGCCTGAGTCAGCTGACATTACATGGACAGCCACGGGTCTTTGATTGCACTGTAGACATACCCATGGACTTTGCTGGGAGTTTTACCTGAGTAAGGGTTGCAGCTTTGGTCCCTTAGAGGTTATTCCTCCAGTCCAAATCTCTGTGTTCATTCATGGGTGCTACCAGTCAGCTTTTATACAAGTTCTGCCCTGACTTTGTTCTCATGCAAAACTACTGCACTTCGTCTAAATGAGTGCAGAGTATGATATTCCAGGAAACTGTAAAATATTTCCATTTAAGAAAAAAAGCTATCACTGAAATTAACAAGCATATCTGATCTCCTGTTAAATCCCTATTCAATCATAATTCAATAAATACATGATTATTTATTCTCATGTGCTGAGATAAGAAATACTTTATTTATTGGCTTAACTATGTCTGCTAGACAACGCCTAACAAACAGTAGCTTTTCCTGGTAATGCAGATAATCTCTTTGAAGAGAATTAGTTCTTGGAAAGTGGAAACTCACCTTTCATCAAATTCCATTTTATACTTTCCGTTCCTGAGTGAATGTGGATTGGATTATATAAGGAAGGCTGGAAAGAGGAAAAGAGGGAGATTAAAGGTGTAACAGTAAAATTTTTTTGTTCAGCATCTGCATGCTAGAGAGATTACACAATCTTCAACAGATCAGCAAAAGAAGATTTGAAACTAGTAGTGTTAAACCTTCTGATCAGCTACAAGAAACACTCAATGCCTTTCCTTGCCACCCACACCAAGCTTTCCAAGTCAATAACAAAAAATAAACAGCGTCCTACCCAGCTATTCCTGTTGTCTTCCATCCAATATTCTAAACCATCAACACCACACTTCAGTAGCTTTCCATTGCTATCAAAGTTAGATGGTGTGAGAAATCCAATCCCTTGAAAAGATTATCTACTGTAAGAATGCAGGAGCCCCATTGCATTGCGATGTGTACCAACATGCTAAACCAAATGTCATGCACTAAATCTGGAAATGAACTAATTGCCACAAATACACCTAGCATCTTTTCCATAAATGTTAGCAACAAAATAGGGAATTCTTCACAAAGGAGATGAATTATACAACTGTATTCACTTTGAATTAAATCACAATGTTAACAGGATAGATACATTAGACACAAATGGCTCTGGATTTGTCTGCTCTTAACCCCAATAGTGTAATTCATTTGTAATACAAAGGAATGGCTGTGCTGGTGACATGATGGGGTATCTCCCAGAGTTTTGGTTTTCCAGGATGTGAACATATAGCTCATAATTACAAGTATATTAAAGCATCCAGTGGAGCAGAGGATTTATTTAGAAAGGTCAAGTGTGTATAACTAGGAATAATGGGATGAAACCAAGGATTTATGCTATCAAAAAGTAATTGTCATGTTCAAGAGGTGAAAGCACAAATATAGGACAGGGCAATTATCTGCTCATGGGAAGTGGTGGGAAGCCCTTTGCCTGAAACTGTTGAAACTCCAGTGACAAGAACACTACTAAATAGCGCACCGGAGACAGATGAAATAATATTGCAGGTCTCTTCCATCTCTAACATCACAAGAAGATGCTTCTGTTATGCATGAAGGGCTTTCACCCACACAACCCTGGCAGAAGTTTGGCTGGACCAGTGTTATGACAATGCAAAAAAACTCATAACTTGTGCTTCACTAAGGGCCCAGAACCAGCGAGCAAAACACCACATAGATGGGGCCAGGCCTGCAGGAGATGTGCCGATTATTTCCCAGACGGATCTTCATCTTATGGAGCCTGACCCTAATTCTACAGCCACCCTTCCTAGCAGAATTCCTGCAATAGGGCAGATTGTAGCAGTCTGCCTCTGCAGAAATGAATCCAGCCCACAATGAAAATACTTGAAAATTAAAGAGAAACAAATATTTCAAATTAATCCATCAGCCAAGGAAGATAGCTGGAAAAAACCAAACCAAACCAAACCAAACCAAACCCACACAACTAGAATTTTGCTGGAAGATAAAAATGCAGTACCAATTGCATTGTTTGGTACATGATTCCCAAGCTATTCTCCAGCCAATTTCAGATGAAGTACAGGAACATGAAACCTTTGATTGTCCCCCTGTGAACCTCCTCTATCCTCCTGTCAAGGTTCCTGCCCCACTCTGAACTTTAGGACTTTAGGGTACAGATGTGGGGACCTGCATGGACACTTCTAAGCTTAATTATTAGCTTAGATCTGGTATCGCCGCCACCACCCCCAAGTACCATCTTTTTCCCTGGATAGTCTTGAGGGACTTCACCAATTCCCTGGTGAACACAGATCCAAACCCCTTGGATCTTAAAACAAGGAGAAATTAACCATCCCCCCTCCTATCCCTGGTGAGTCCAGATCCAATCCACTTGGATCTTAAAACAAGGAAAAATCAATCAGGTATTAAGAAAAAGGCTTTTAATTAAAGAAAAGAATGGTAAAAGAAAACCCTCTGGAAGAGATTAGCATACCAGCTACTCTCACAGACAACAGATTTAAAACACAGAGGATGTTCCCCTAGGCACAAATTTAGTTACACAGAAAAAATACTCAAATACCCAATTTTGATAATTCCCTAATGGTACCAAGACAAGTTACAAAGAAAATAAACATAAACCCATTTATCCCTTTCTAAAACTTACTACTCTGATAAGAGGCTGGTTCCTTGATCTTTTTCACTCCGGCTGAAACTGAAACTCTAAACAAAGGAAAAACTTCCCTCCTTCCTTTTGAAACATCTTGTTCCCCCATTGGTTCCTCTGGTCAGGTGTCAGCTAGGCTAGGTGAACTTTTTAACCCTTTACAGGTAAAAGAGGCATTAATCCTTAACCATCTGTTTATGACACCTCCACAATCAACAAAGGCACCTTAGTGACCTAAGGTGGAGCAACAGCGTCTCACAGATTTTTAAAGAGAGGAAGATAGAAAACTCGTACGTCTGGAGGGAAGTCTTCCCACCATCACTGGCATTGAGGGTCCTTGACATAGAGTGGCTGTGATTGCCAGGAGCACATAGAGGGAGTACCACCTGTAGGCAAAGGAGTCCAGATTCATACATAGTGAAGTTGCATACAGTGGTTCTTTGGTATACAGGATGCAGCAGGGTGATCTCTGGATCCTCCCATTCTTCCCACATGACTGGGGACGCTAGGGATTTTGAAGGCTAAACCACCCCTTAGACTTCAGTAGTGACTGTGCAGCTGCGGGAGGGAGGACTCTTCCTTCTCCCTCTTGTACCTATGGAATTCTCCCAGCACCAGCTCCCGGTATTTGCAATGGATTCTTTGTGCACAAATATTAATGGATTAAACTACAGTGGAGCAAGCCCTGTTATGTTACTGCAGCCTATCTACATTAGGATATTACATTATTTCCTTAATGTAAACAAGGCCTGAGTGGCCTTTTTTGCTCCCACTGAGGTCAGTGCGAGTGGGATTGGGCCTGTGCCCTAAATCACGTCAGACGGCTCCCTGATGATATATAAGATGGATTCTGAATCAAGCTGTAAAATCAATTTGATTATATTTCTAGAATTTATTAATGAATTTTATTGAAGGGGAAATCCTCAAAACCTTCTTCAGGAATAATACTACTTCTAAATTTGTTCTGATTTTAATATTCACCACCTAAAAACTCCCATCTGTTATAAAAAAGTTGATACCTTGACCTGGTACAAAGTAATGAGACATGAAGCAATGCGGGTCAATTTGCCAAACCTCGGCAAGACAAATGCAGTGGAAAATCATGCCAATTTGAAGAGTGAACAAAATGCCTATGCCTTCTCTTTTGTGCTATCTGCAAATCACTGAATAATAGGATTCACTGCCCAAGTGAGTTATTTTCAAGGAGTTTGACACATCTTTAATTACAGGATATGTAAAAATGAAATGCAAAGATGTTGCACATATTTCCTTTATGGCTGCTGAACTTTTCTTATGGAAAAAGCATCTGTTTTTATAAAATTGTCTCTAAAAGCCATAAGATGTACAAGGTATACATTGACAATATGCTAATTTTCTCAGTGCATATATTTAGCCATTCCCCTGATAAAGTTGCTCTTCTGGATGCATATGGTTGCAGATCTATTTTATAACAGGAGACGATAGCTTTTCACGTGTTATGGCTGCTTCAAGTGTAATCACAACATCCTGACCATGTTATAGTATTTCATTTGTGATTCAGGAAGAATTTTTAAAAAAATCACATTGGGCCCTATGTTCTAAACATTGATGTGCCCTTTATGCATGAAAAATAAGGATTTTGCATGTTGATAATGATTATGTAAATTCCCTGTTTTGAGAATCACGTCCCAGAGGACTCCCTGGTTGAAAGCAATTCCCCTTTAAAGGGACCATCACTCTTCAAATTGATAGGCTCTTAAGACAATTTCTTTTCTGTAACAGTAAAAACAATTGTCAATCATTTTTGTGTGCTTTACTCTTAGAAGTGGAATCTTTTCTTGTTTTTCTGAGAGCAGCCATCAGTAAAATTTGATTCATTTCTTCCTATGAAGTGATATTGTGGATAGCATTCATATTTTACCCTTCACTCCAGGTACGCCTGGAGTTTTGGCTCCGAATCTCACTGGCTAGGCCAAGCCCTAAATGCCATGACACACAATTTGCAGTGTGCATTTAATCCAGCAACTAAAGGGTTAATGTATTTTGATCTCTGGGCACATAAGCCTAGTGCTAGCACTGATGTGTTCTGGTTGGTTAGGAGTGCCTGAAAACACTCAGACATGTTGCTGTAACTTGTGCATTAACTGGTGGGCTATATAAAATTGCAAAATATTGGTGTGTTCAATTTTATTCAGTTTCACTTACTGCAAGATGTCTACATTTGTATTTTAATGAAAATATTAATTTGGCTAGAAATAAAAGTAAAAATGCAGTTTTTACTTTTTCACAGTAGAAGTAATGGCATGTGCAAATGGGCCTCTGAAAGTCTTTGCACTTCAACGGAAATATGAACAACCAAATAATTTAGAATTCAAACCAGAATGTGGTCAGCTGTCTGCATTTCAAATTTCACTAGGAATATGTCACATCACTGCTTCCACAGCTCTCTTAGTTTAGTCAGGCTGACTGTCTTGCAGAAAAGAACAGTACAGAACATCCACTAGTCTCAGATCAGAGAGAAGTTTGGTCTTAACTTCTTGGAATACTTTCTGTTCTACAGAAGCCAAAATTCAAGAGGGTGCTTTTTGATTAACTAAGTCATGCTACTTTGTTGATTTCCTACCACTTCTTATATAGTCTAGTAATAGCACTTTGCACTTATTCCACTACTAAATGTATTTTTAAGTCAAGAGAGAGAGAGCACAAATGAAATCAAGAGGCTAAAATTAGCTAATCTGCAGCACTAACTGCTCTCCTTGGATACTGAGTTATCATTTAGAATCATGGATTTGTACTGTGTTCATGTCTACAGCCCCAATCATAACCAGGGCTGCACTGTGATAGAAGATTTTTCAGGTGTTCTAAGATGGGCTTCTGAGCAGTTGCCTGAGGTGGTGTCTACAATAGTGGTTTAGTGAATGGTGTATCCCTGCAAGTGCAGATCCCTAATGCTGACACTTTACCATCAGTGCAGCATAATTTGCATTGATGCAGTTTGGTCTGGTTTCAAACTGGGGTAAATGTGATTCGTAATGGGCCACTAAAACAGATGGAAGTTGTATCTAGACTGGGATCAGTGCAGCTACACCAGTGGCAGAAACCCAGTGTAGACAAGGGCTAAGTCTCCCAGGAGCACAACAGGAAAGGGGAATTGGATGCTTTCCCTGCATACACTCCTATTCTCTAGAATAAACAAGATTTTTCAATCAAAGCAACACATTTTCTCCTCTACATTGGTTTTTCTACCAAGCTCATAGTGAATTTGTTCTTTTTCCAACAAGCTCAAGTATTCTGTGTAATCTGTTAAATAGTTTGTTCCAGCCTATGATTTATGGTCAAAAATCTTCAGAGCTCAGATAAGCTAGCTAGACAATCCAGTGACATTTTGGTGCACCTTGCTACTTCAAAGGATCCTACTCCTCCTTCCTTGACAGGCTGCTGCAATTGAAACCTTCATCAGAAAGATACGCTAGATGAGTGCAAAGTTCAGGAGTGGAAAGCTCACATATATACCAAGGAGAGAATAGGTTCTGTTAAGTTCTGGAGAATAAGTGAAGTGTTGAGCTGTGTTCAATGGAATTACTCTTGGAACTGCTTTGGGCTAGAGATCGGGCGGAATCACTCGTAAGTCTCAGAATTTATGGGGTGATATTCTCTTTAAGGAGAGTGGGCCAAGGTGGTGTTCTGGTATTTCTGTGCCTGACCCAGCCTGGGCTGTTTTGGGTCTGAGAGGCCTTAGTGTAACTGGCAGCCTTGGGACTCATCTATGTTACGGGCATCCTGTCTCAGCTGCCCTATGATCCACAGTGCTGCTCTGAACCTCTGCAGTACTGTAGCCCTGCCCTGATACACTTCTCCTGCTTCCAGCCACACCACCTATGCCAGAGTTTGCAAGGAGGTACTCAGGATACAATCTGATGACCATCTTCTGCACTTCCTGCACCAGAGGATTTCTCCCCCAGCCGGATATGGGGCTTATACAATGAGTTTATGCTGCTCTAGTCCTTTTGCACATCATAGAGGGGCTGGAGTGGAGATAAAGAATTCACTCCTGGTACTTGCCCCTTTGAGATTCCTGCAAACCCAGACACAGCCTTATTTCTTCAGTGGGACATCTGGACTTGTCATGCAGAAGTTGTATTGCATTTGTGTTTGGATTGAAAACTGACACCAGCCTTAAGGAGCAATCAGGGTTTCCCCCTAATTTATATTTTACAAATGAGCAAGATTTTACTTTTCAAAACTTCCAGGACATTTATCTTCTAGAAGATTGGAAGAAACTTTGCTTTAAAAACACTAAATACAAGTAATTGAACACTGGTAACAACAGTAGAATGGCCTCCAAGGTGAACACTAATAGCAATTATACACCATGCATTTTGTGAACACATTATTTTATAGATTAAGACTCAGCAGACATGCCTCTTCTTTCTGTAATTTATTTGTCCAATTACTAACAATGGGATTAACTCTTTATTTTTTCCTTTCTTGAGAAGGCTTAATCCCACTGTCCTGGATAAGAACCCTTTTACTGGATGCTGGCAACAATTAGAATGTCATGCACACGATTTCCGTTTGCAGAAGGCTGCCGCCAGCGCCCACATGCTGGCTGGGATGAGAAGTTCCAGCACAAGAAAGGAGGAAAGTTATCATATGATAGAAGACTTGTTGATTTCCTTGCCACCTTTTGTGCTAAAGAAAATAAACCATTTGCTCCATCAACATATGCTACCAATAAGTTGGTCTAATTAATGGCAGACCACTGAGAAACTGAGAAGTGTTCTTTATCAGTGCAGAAAAGAAGCATGAGTTGTCTTCTAATGTTTAAAGTTACTTAAAGGAAACTACCTAGACATGCTGAGCTGTGAACTCTGCTTGTCTTTCGGGGGGAGGGGGGAAGATAACACTGGTTTTATTTCAACTGATGCCAGGACACATAAGAAGGAATATTAAGCACAATTGTATGAAAGCAGCATGACACTTCCATTTCCCTGAAATGTGTTTTCTTCATAATGCCAGGGGCTGATACAAAGCACAGTCAAGAAAGTTAATCCAAAAGATTTATAAAAGGTTGAATAACTACAGATAAACACTTGTATCTATGATGCTTTAAAAAAAATCATTCTGTCAATCAACACAACTATTCACTGGTTTTGCTGTTCCCTAAAAACCAGCATACTTTTAGATAGCTCAAAGTGAACAATGGTATCTTGTATGATGATCTGAAAGTTAGATAAATCAGTTATGTACAAGTAGGATAATCCTGTCTTTATTAGCTATGCAAAGCTCTTGCCAAAATATAAAGAACAAGATATTTAATTGAAATGGTTGTGTCCTATTACCCAGAATCTCCCGTTTATACAGTCAAGATTAGAACCAAATGAATGGATTGATTAGAAGTTTAAGTGTTTATTTATCTTCATACACTTATAAAAATTGAAACATCCATTTCTCCAAAAGAAATTGATGCAGAGAAAAAAATGGATAGAAACAAAATTTCAAAATGTTGAGCTGTGGCTTGGAAATTCACGGTGAGGTTAGGCATTTTTTAAAACTTACAATAAATAACTTTATAGCTTTCCTTCCCAAGAATCCCAAACTACTTTACATAAAGAAGTGGACATCCATCCACCACAGGAATACAGCCACACTTAGATTGAGTCGTGGAAGCCGTTCTGAACAAACAAAGCGAAGAGAGGAGGTTTGAGGGAGATGGAAGAATTTTTCTCTCTCTTTCTCTTTTTCAAAACTGAAGCAACAGGTGTAAATGTAGGTATGAAGATGATAACATTTAAATAAACATAAAGAATACTGGATGGTGGTGGAAGATAAATAAATAGCAATCAGATTTCTATCCCAAAGGACTTCAAGCAAAGTACTGGTGCAAAGAAACTGTTCAAGAGAGAATGTATCCAGAATAGGATATGGACAATGAAGCTAATTTCCCACCATGTTCAAAACTACTTTCACATTAGTATTCCTTCCTATACAGAGATAGTGATGAGGCAAAATAAAGGGTGTTAGAAATGATGGTACACATCTCAATATGCAGGGGTATCTTTACATGATTTTCTGATATTGATAGACCTTGAGACTGAGTTTTGTCACTAAAGAATTTAAGAAAGGAATTTGTCAGTGCCAAAATATAATTCATATCTATTCCAATAGCTTAATATGCAAATATTAATATATTTCTAATTTATATTATGAGAGTTTTCCCCTTGAAATAGCTTTTCACCAGACTCCTACAGCAGGTGTTCTCTTTCTTCCGTAAAACTTGACAATGTAACTGTAATGATTTTCCAAATAAAAAGTGAAAGGCTATCAGTACAAATCTCAGTTTTTATCCTGTTGAGATATTATTATGGTAATAGTAATAATTCCATAGGGGAATTACTTAGAATACCCACTCTGCTCCAACCTGACCCAGCTCTCACTAAGATGATACTTTTCCTAAATTGGAAGAATTTATTTTCATTTTTCAGCTGAGCTCATCTGATCAGAATGCTTCATTGTGACAAAGAGTTCGTTGCTGCTGTGTGCATTGCAGTCACCACTAATGCTCTGCTATTAGGAGCCAGGTACTGTTATGCAAGATTCAGCCAACTAGTTGGGATCAGAATTTTAAAATCAGAGTAAATAGTTCATTATGTTTGGGCATTACCAATGTTTACATTTAAAGGCCCTTCATGGTAATTTGTCTACTTTAATACAGATTTAATAATGAGGTATGGATCCAGATGTTAGGAATACAATGCAACTCGTTTGTTAGTACACAGGGAATCAGGACATGCAGGCTGTTTGTTCTAAATCTTACCATTCCATTAGGTTGCTGAATGACTTTGGCTAAGACATTTAACTTTACCTGGAAACCAACTGGTAACCAATATAGATCACAGAGCACAGGTGTAAGCGATCACCTTCAGAAAATATTGCTAAATAGATGGACCCCTGCATTCTGGATTAGTTGTAAGGTGTAACCCCATGAATGGCAGTAATCCATCCTCATGGTGACAAAAATAACTGTAGAAACAACTGATGTGTGAAAGAAATGAATGCAGCTCCTTGCCTGTTAAAGATATCAGAATTGTCCATTTCTACCTGACCATGAAGAAACAGCAGGGGTATTCAGCAAACCAATGAAAAACTTACCGCTTCAGCTTATTTTTCCTTCAGTAAGTTCTTACACACAAACACAACCATGAAAGACAAACAGTCTAAGGAAGTTATTTACCTCTGGCTGCTTGGAAGAAAGAGGGAGATTATTGCACTGGGTTTTGTTTGTTTGTTTAGTTATTGATTAGTACCGCCAACTAAGGTGATGGCCACCATGTAAAAATTGAGTTTAAACCAGTAAATCAAATCACATAGATCAAATTCATAAACTGGATATTTACACACAAAAAGAGAGGAACTGGGTATATACACACATAAACACAACATTTAGGCTTTACTTTGATATCTCAGTTATGTTTGTGCATAAAGAAAATATATTTCAAAGTTGTAAAATGTGTATGATCTGAGCAAACTCTATGCCCTACAACGTGTCCAGAGCGTTGTATATATTCAAAGCACTGTACAAATAATGAATTAAATCTTATTCTCTTTTCTCCACCACCTTTAAAATAAGGATGTTGATACTTGCTTAATTCAAAGTCATAACTGATGCCAATTGGGGAAACAGGTTAACTGACTTTTCCAAGGCTGCATAACAAGAGACTAAATAACAGGGGATATACTTTGAGTTATTGTTACTTGCTCGGTTCTTGGTACTTAGTATCTTTTCAGGTGGAGGTAAACACCCAACCCTATTAAGTGTTTAACATTCACGTAATACTGAACTTGGCCCATTGAAAACTATAGAATGATAAAAAGCTTTGTATAATCAGAGTAATCAAGCATGTCTAAGTGGAAAAAGCCAATACTGGTATGGTATAGAGTAAGCATTTCAGTCTAAGACTCTTCATGAGGTAATAATTCATGTCACACAGTAATGTTATATTTATTTTAGCTTGACAGGCATATCACAGATTTGGTTACATTATTTGTCACATTCTTTGACCTAAAAAATACGCCTGAGATTTACTAAATAGAGGACCACCTATCTGTTTTTATACCACACTGCATTATAAGTGACTGCCAGTCTACCACCACCTTTCATGAATATAAAATCATTTGAGAGGGGCAAAAAAAGACACATTCTTTCCCATAGTTTTCAAAAAGTTTGGTTGTTTTAAAAGCCCTTGGGTTTTATACAGAGCCTGGTTCAGTGAACATATTAGATGCAAAAGGCCATATCATATGTTCTATTGTAGCACTGGATTTTAACTTTTCAAAGAGTTGTGTTTTCAAACCAGTTATTGTAATATTTGCAGAAAAATACTATTTTGCTTTGGTTTAATGGAGTATCACCTACTTAATTAGGTTTAAGAAGAGGAGAGGTACACAAATATTGAAACCACCTACAGGCTACATTTAGGGACAACTGCGAGGACAGATCAATATATATGCACACAAGACCAGATTCTGCACTCAGCTGAATTCGAACCAGCTCCAGGCAGGCCACCAGTGAAGTGAGGTTTCCAGGTCAACAAATTGGTGCAAAGAGTCTTCTATGGCATAAGTGGAGGGAAGTGCTAGCCAGCAACCTATTCCCAGGCTTCAACCTTACCTCAAATGTTGTTTTAATTAACATCTGAATGGGTGGAATTGACAAACTTAGCAGGAGGACCCCACAAAGATTTAATGTACTGGAGGCAAGATCCAGATTGCACTCCCATTCATGCATGGATTTGCCTCTGGCTACAAAAGAATTATGCTCCTTCTCCTGGCACTGCAGAAGACACCCGAAGATGCTGGGTATTTGTGTGGGAAGGAAGAGGGCAGAGATGAAGAGAATGTGGTTGGGACACAGCCAACTGACAAACAAGTTAATGCAGGCCGAGACTTTTCCATTATCCAGACCTCTCTTGCATTGGAGAACCTCTTTTTAGTTAGATTCTAGGGGTAGAGCTAGACAGGAGCCACCTTAATGAACCCCACACTTCCAGTGAGTCAAAGGATGCTAGCCGCAAAGACAAAGCAGAAATATGAGGTTGCTTCCAGCTTCCTGTGGATCATCTGAGGCCAGCAAGTTTACTCCTTCCCCCCAGAACAGAACAATCTGGGGGAGATTTGACAAAAAAAAAACCACATAGTGTTTCCCTCTTGTAAGGGCCCTCCTGCCGTTTCTCTCATAAATGCTATTTTGACCTGGCTTTGTGAGAGGTTGATTTGAACCTCAGCTCCTGAAGTAGTTTATGGTGAGAAACGAAGTGGCTGGAGACTGGAACACATGTGCTTTCTTCAGCTCAAAGAGATCTAACTGTACTGGTTTTGGTATCTGGTATGTTATCTCTACAGAAGTGTAGATATTATGACTAAATACAGACTAGGATAAGCTATCCCATGCGTGGGTCTACTTATTTCTCTTCCAGTAAGGAAATAACCCACTGCTGGAGTCCAGACCTTCTTGGCAGCTTGGAAGCCATGATAATGCAAATTCTGTCTAAAGGCAAACATCTGCTCTGCTCATTATTCAGAGCTTACAATTTCTGCAAAGAACAGGGAGGCAGAAATATGTCTCCATACATGAAGGAACGGTAATAGAGTGCCAACTCTCTCTTCTCAAGTCATGGTATAGCTAGTCCATACTAGGACTAGTGCTACAATGGCATATGTGTACTCAGTAAAATTAGCATACCTAGCAAGAGGATTTCTATGGGAGCGGTTGTCTTAGGGGAGATAAAATTTTAGTCGGTGGAAACCTATTCCAAGGACACTTAACATTACAGTGAACAAAATAGTAAATATAATGGGAACAATCGTGCATTGGCAAGGAAATGAATACAGTTATCTTAATTCCCTTCTTCCTCCATTACATTTTCCTCTCCAAGAGTATAAATTAAGATGATTCCTTATATTTCTGAAGCAGAGTTGTCATTAGCAGCATCCATTCTAGGGATGTTTATGTTACTTATACAGTCCAAGTTCTGCTACATTATTGTGGATGGTTATTTGGAAGAAGTTTTCCCTCTAGGAATACTTTTATTGTACTTCATCTCTTTCATATAATAGTCTAACAAATTGGAAAAATAAGCAAAGATAAAGTGGAGTTTCATGAATACATTGTTCAAGAACTACAGTACCCTGAAAATTGCACAGCAATATTTATTGGCACTAGTGCTAATGTTGATAAAATCTGTTGGGTTCTTGGAAAAATAATCACTTCAGTCTTGTTATCAGAGGACCGAATCTGGGTCAACAGATGCATTTTGGATATGCACCAATTCTTAAATGATTTAGCACTCTGATCTGTGGCTACAAAAAGCAATTTCCTACGTTAGCAGTACCCTCTGCCTAACGTGCAATTTCATCCCACCGCCTACATTTTTGTAATCATTAAAATGTTATAAAACGTCTCTCGTAAAGAGACGAAAGACTCTGATATATTACTATAATGTAAACCAGTGCTTTGGATTATAGTTTGATACTACTTCAGTTACTTATATGTGTTTCAACTGAAAACATCCAACTGGATTTCCAATATCACAAGATTAATCTCACTAAGACTTTATATATACACAGATGGTCAGACAAGAAAAATTAGGCAAATATGAAAAATTAATATATTCCTCTTGTATAATATAAACTATGATTTGTCTTGTGAAAGATTATAGCTCGAGCTACTAGTCCCAAGAAAAAAGGACCTAGCAAGCATGCGCCCTCTCCTTTGTGGAAAGTTCTCCTTTCTCTTCCAGCTCAAAAGCTTGAAGAGCATCTCCCCTAAGACAAAAGAGATCTACAAGCATGAAAATGTGCTATTTTCCTCCTTGGATTAATTAGTGTCTTATTAATTAGTGTCTTATTTACTGACCTCGTAAAGGAATAATTATGAGCAGATCGTGCATTTTTTTTTCACCCAGGAGATCCAATGGAGTGAACTGCAGAATTAAGCCCAGGAATCTGATACCCAAAAAAACATTTTGAGCCAATGCATCCTGCTCACTGAACATGGTTAACGTTAAACAGTGCAATATACTTTAAACACCAAACAAAGCCTCACCATTGAGCAAGAGGATAAGAGTTGAGGTGGGATCCTGGGTGGGCCAACAATTATCAGGATTTCAAAAAATGTTTTTTAGGTGTGTGTGTGTGTGTGTGTTTGTTTGTTTGTTTGTTTGTTTGTTTGTTTGTTTGTTTGTTTGTTTGTTTGTTTGTTTGTTTGTTTTAAAGCTAGCAGGCCTAGGCTAAAACAGATGCCCAGGGGGAGTGAACTGTGTGCTGTAAAGGACATCAGACTGAACACTGTCACACCAACTAGTGGCAAAATAACTGAGCTGCTAAAAGATAATGAATGATGCCAGAGCAGAGATCTCTGACAGAATGTGGATCAGAAAGGTCTCAAATATCCAGAAAAAAACAAAACATGCTGACATCAAAATGTTGGCAGCTTTCACTGTTGTTTTAATTCCAAGTCAAATGGGCAAACAACAGACTAGCTTTCCAATCCAAGCTCAGTTCTCTAGCAAGCCATGTTTCGTAGCTCTAATTATATTTTCACATTTGTACACGCGCTAGCTAGGTGACTGGGCAAGCTACATTTCAGCATGAATGCAGAGACTAACCTCTGCATATAGAGAGTAATCTCAGCAGCAGAGTTCAGCCACCTGCAGCTCCTAACAGGTGATCTTGCAGCTCTGCAATTTTGGTAGCTCTTGGACATGTTGCCTTTTCAGAGAAGGACAGGAGGCTCAGCAGTTCCTTTGGGGCTAACGAGACATAGGAGACAACTGGTTTATTTGCTTTCAGGAGGAGTGGGGGGCTGTGCTTGTTTGAAAAAGGTTCTTGGTTCTGTTAATATTTTGCATATTTGGCTATTTGCTCTTATTTCCAGTATTGGTGGAGCTAGTTTCTTTTGCTTCATTTACCTCTTGGTCTTTTTCTCCTCTTATTGTTGAAGATTATGTATGTGTTCATATTGGAATTTTTTCCCCTCATCTCGCTCTGTCCAGAGCAGACAATTGTCGGTAGAGCAAATCAGATCACTTCCTGGCATTATTGTCCAAATTAACCCAGATGTGGCCACAGAAATAGGGAAAACCAGGCCTGATTCATATCTCAGACTGGTTTCAGGCCAGTCCAACACTATGGGTCTAATCTTTGGTTTAATTGCACTAGTTTGTACACCGTTGAGCTACTCTTGCTTTACACCATTTACAACAAGAGGACAATCAAATCAATTGACTTTGGTGCAGTTACCCCTGATTTACAAGAGCGTCAGATGAGAGTTTTCTGCTAAGTCTGAATGCAGCTCAGTTTGAGTGCCACTGGGAACAAATTGTAGCTCCCTGTCTGCTTGGCTTCAGAAGTTAGAGCAACAGGGAGGTCCACTCTAACCTTTGCCATGGCAATAGCCTTGTAAGGGAGTTTGTGTCAGTGGATAAGCAGGCATGGTCTTCCATCGTCCATATACCTCTCCTCCTGCTCAAGTGGGTTCTGTGGAAGATGGCTGACAGAAAAGTCCACCGCACTGCCTTCACTTGCTCTATGCCAGCAGACCTACCCCCTAAACAGGGGGAGTACCCATCTGGTTAAAGTTTGCTTTGTGATATACAGTGCAAAGTGAACATACAGACCAAAGAACCCAGCCCAAGTAATTTCTATCTTTTCAGCAGCTCTGAAAGTTAAGTGTTAACGAGATATCAGAGTTTAGAGGGACATCATTAACCCTAAATCCAGTATGTATCCATGCAAGGATTCACACATACATTGCAGTCCTGTACTCCTGCAGTTAGAGCTCACGCTTTGGGCACATCTGAGTCTCAGACACTCCCTTAATAGCAGGGGTGGCTCTAGGTATTTTGCCGCCTCAAGCACGGCAGGCAGGCTGCCTTCAGCTGCTTGCCTGTGGGAGGTCCCTGGTCCCGCAGATTCGGCGGGAGATTCGCCGAAGCCACGGGACCAGCGGACACTCCACAGGCATGCCACCGAAGGCAGCCTGCCTGCCGCCCTCGCGGCGACTGGCAGAGTGCCCCCCCCGTGGCTTGCCACCCCAGGCATATGCTTGGCATGCTGGTGCCTGGAGCTGCCCCTGCTTAATATTTGAACCAGTCATATACTTTGAATTTCATTCTCCAGCAGGTGTTAGATTCTTGGGAACAAAAGATTTGGCAGCTAAAATGCCTGCCACAGAAACAATTGCAGGCAGGAGTGACACAGGTAGGGAGCCAGGTAGGAGGAGGGAAGCCCTGAACACATCAGTTCCTGTCTTTGACTAGGGCACTAGCTCTTGTCCAAATTATTAAAGTACAACACAAGTTGGCCCGCTTAACTAATCATGTCAGTGACCCCAATTCAAGAGTCCCATTTGCTGATCTACCCCCCAGACCTAATAATCTTAATCAAGACAAGCCTCAAATCATCAGCAGGAAAATGATAATTAAATATTTAATACAGAACAAAAAAAGCAAGGTCATGGTGTTGCTGGTCTATCTGAAAGATGCTCACATAGTAACAAAATCAAAAGGAGAACTTTAAATGATTAGAACATTTTCCTCCTTAACAGGAAAACTCAGATTATAATTTCCTGGGTTATTAAAACAGTTGAAGGTCAACAGAGTTGGTAGGAAAAAAATCTCAATTATTTTTGTTTGTTGGGTTTTGGTCAAAAATCAAGAAAGAAAGAAAGAAAGAAAGAAAGAAAGAAAGAAAGAAAGAAAGAAAGAAAGAAAGAAAGAAAGAAAGAAAGTCTCACTGAAAACTCAACATTTGGAAATTTCCACCCTCTCTACTGATGGCATAAAAAGCCACCATCAAGTAAAAACAGACACCAGAGACCAGGACCTTCACATCAGGCTTTAGCATACCTTTTCAGAGTGGTCATTTACAAGAAGCTTTTCTATACTTCTACTCAAAAGGAAATGAATGCAAAAGAACTTGAAAAAGAAAAACACCACTTCCACATTCCTCGTGGGCTCTTACAGAGTTACTTGAAACTCAGAATTTCCATTTCGCAGAAAATCATATCATTTGGGGAAAAAGTTAGTTTTGTTGAAATGACTTTTTCCTATGGAAAACCATTTTGATGAACATTTTCTAGCCATCTTCAGTATCTTGTTTTATGAAAGTTACACTGAACCAGAGCTGGTAGAAACCCCAGACTTGCTTTTTCTGCTGGCATGCAATTAATGAACATACCAGCCAAAACAAGTAGATAGTTAACTTTGTGGGAGAGGAAAGTATCTCTGCAATATCTCTCAAAAGATTATCACAGCAAGAGTCACAGTTAAGACGAGTGTTTATCTACTGTGCTCCTTGATTTCACACCCTGATGGGCTTTGCAAAGGCACATTTCCATTATAACGTTATACAATGTCACATTTGTATAATATCAAATCCAAATTTAATTGAACAATCTCAGAGACCAAGCAAGCATCAATATACATGGACAAGTGGACAAACGGCTCCATTTACATAAGTGCCACAGTTCACTGGGTGTCATTCCAAAAAGCATCTGTCTCCGCAGTCTCATCTGAATTTTATGAACAAGCTAAACTACACTGTGCATTTCTGAATGTAACAAAGATCACACAGCTGCCAACATACTATCAAAGCCTAAAGACCAAATAAATGTTTGGCGTCCCTCCAAAAGTCCTTCCCCTGGTATTATTATTACTGACAATAGAACCAGAGCAGAAAAAGCAGCGAGATGGCAAATTTACACATGTGCCATGTTTTGTACATTGTCTACATCTGCTGCTACAAGAGTTTAAGTATAACACCAGTGAACATTTTCTGGCAAAAGACTGACCCGTATCAAAGGCTCCATAATATTCTTATCAAAGTGTAATAACAAGAAAATCTGCTTCTGAACAAACGCCATTTCAAAGGGCTTTATTCATTTTCCCATGCATGCAGAAATAGTCAGGAATTCTCTCTTCTGGATGATATATTAGTCTAACCAACTTTGCACTTTTTGAAAAAGCTACATGATATTCTGCTCTGAGAGGTGCATAAAATCCCTATTCATTATAATGGGAGAAGTAGGCAAGTACTGAGTGTAGAAGTTCGACATAACAATTCTTCTCTTTGAACTGCCCAACGGATTGTTACTGTCTATTTAAGAATAATTACTAACCTGATCTCCCTTGTGACAAAATGCAAGCAGATCTACTGCACTATGTCAACAACCACTGTATCAATAGATACTGACCTCTGCCATGTGGTATAACATTTTGTAATCTGGACCCGTCAGATACTAGGGCCAGTCCTCCAGCGTGTCAGCCCTTTAGTACACCTTCCCGCCTGTGAATTTCCATTTATGGACCATACAGTAAGATCAACAGGGAGAAAGGAAAATGTGTGCAGTTTGCCTAGTTTATCACCAGCTGCAGCAGATTCAGGGCATGGTGCTTCCTGTGAGGGTGCTGAGAACCCTCCACTGAAGTTCATGGGACTCAAAAACACTCAGCATCTTGCAGGATTGTATCCTTTGTTTTTGTGAACAGCTTTGTTGTGCCTATTAAATTAAGTGCACAGAGAGACTCAAGAGGGTAGAAAGAGGACACTAAAGCAGCCTCAGAGAGGAGCGATATTTTGGCATTCTTGTTCCAAATTTCATGCTGCAATGTGGTTGCCAAGACACATGAGCTGCATCTGTAATTATTAGCCTCTTGAGACATAAGGCAAGGCATTGGGTTCTCACCTTCCATATTTTCTCATTTTATTTCCCACAGTACATGACAATCTTTATCTTTCAGATATTCCATCCCTTGAACCAGATGAGGGCTGGCATCCAGCCTTTATAGTTTTAGGACAGAGGTTTTTTGTATTGTTTGTTTCTGTCCTAATTTCCAACCACTCCCCTTCTTTTATATTTTCAGTTGATTTAAATTAAGCTTGCTCTAGCTTGCAAGCTTGTATGGCTTCTTTCTAAATAAGGAAAAGAGTTCTAGCTCACTAGGCAAGATTACCACAAGCTTTAATGTTTATTTATCTGCACAATGTGTGAGGCAGCACCTACCCTCTCCCCCAAGCGCACACACAATATTGAGCAAAAAACAAGACCAGCGTGTTTTTAGAAATATTTCTTTAAAATGTCCCCTTGACCCTGAAAATATTTGAGCCTGGGTTTTTTCAAGGCTTCTTTTAATGTATTCTTTCTTCAAAGTTTGTGGTATCTATGCAATTTTTCAATCAAGGATTAGAAAGGATTAAGTCATTGCTAGACCATGTCTCCCAGGGAGTGCTGGCAAGCATACTTTACACACATTTCCAGTGCATGCTCAGTAGAAATGAATAGTGGGTCATTTTATATGCTACAGGATAAAGTCAGAACCAACCCAACTGTAAACTGGTTTTAGCAAAACCATGACTGGTCTTTCATTCATTCTGCCTGTTTCTTTTAGGTAGAAAGTTCTTTGGTCAGGAACTTTCTTTCTGTGGCCTGGTCTACACTTTAAAATGTCAAGTAAGAAATAACCATATCCCCAGCCTGACTGACATAGCCAAGCTGAACTAATGCTCAGTGTAGATGTAGCTATGTTGATGGAAGAAAGCTACCATCATTCAGGAAGATGGTGATCCTACACAGAGGGAAAAAACTGCTTCCATCAGTACATGCTGCATCTATACTACTGGCTTAGGCCTTCAGTCAGGCTAAATGGGGGAGCAATTGAATTCCCATTTGTGTGGTGATGGCAGAGATGCTGGAGACCGCCACCTATAGGCACTGGCCAGCATAGCAGGGCCTGAGAAGGGTTGGGTAATGTAGGCTGATGAGTTTGCCTGTGGTCTAATTACAAATACAGGGGCTAAAGCTTTGACTGGCTGGAGCTGCTTGTGTTAGAGCAGAAAGCTAAAAGAAAGCCAGAGTAGAACTCATTAGCATGATCCTGAAAAAGAGCAGAGACAGAGTTCACTGGGAAACAGGACCGGCTGGAAAAGGCAGGCATGGAATTTGTGAGCAGGTAACCTGCCTTATGTTTGTTCCTCACATGTTCGGAGAAACAGGACTGTGTCTACAGTCTTTGTAAACAGAATTGGACCAAAGAAATACCTGACTCATATCATCAATTTCTCCTTCTAAAGGAAACATCCTAGCAAGGCCCTGAATATTGGCTAACCACTCAAGCCAAGGGACTAGATTGCTAATAAGAACAAGGATGAAAGTGAAGTTCAGGCTCCAGATCTGAATCCAGTCCTGATTTCTGGGCTGTGATTGCCATGAAGGGTACGAACCGGTATAGAATCAACTGTGGATCCTGTGTTAACAAAATGTGATCGCAAGGGGTATTATCATAGCCAAAGTGGATTAAACTAGTCGGATACTCATAGGAAGGTGTAAGTACTCATATATGTACTAGTAGTAGTGATTGCATAACTGGAAATCAATTGCTAAGAGAAAGTCAATTTTAAGTACTTACTTTGACTAAGCATGTTTGCTAAGGAGGCAGCAATCAGTGTTAATGACTTTGTTTCTTTTATTTAACTAGTCCACGCTCCTTCAGAAATTAACATGGATATCTAATTTTTTTTAAATGCTGCTTTTAATTAAAGAAAAAAAACCACTTTAGATCATAAGTTGCAAAAAAGTACTTGCTCCAGTTCTGGTTATACTACCCAGATCTGAATTCCTTTATCATTTAAGATCCTTATTAAGTCACTTGCATGGTATAGATTACAGTTCAATCCTAAAATTCCTCTACATTTATGTTTCTTGTGTATTTTACTTTGATATCCTGCCTGTTTTAATGAAGAACAGGATGTGCAATAGCTTGTTACTTACGGCAGTACTTTGACAAGGAACCTGGATCTTAATAAAAAACAGGAAATAAAATCCTTCATATTAAATCAATTCTTTAAAAAATAAGCATGTGAATGTCATATTTAAGATTAAAGGTATTTCTCTTTCCAGGAAAGGATCATAATAAGGTGGGCATGTGGCTATTTCAGAAACTGCACACATTTGGTAAAGAGCTTATAGAAAACAGTGTCAAATCCCATATTGAACCCAGCTGCTGGTACTTACTTTTTGATGTAAGGCTTACTTCCTGCAGATATACATCAAATTAAATTCTTTACTAAGCTCACAATGGTGTTTTCCCTTTAAGCAGAAAGGCAATACTTTACCTGAATGAAATATTATCTCTCTTTAATGGGTTTCTACAGCAAAGCCACATTTTACATTTCAAAAGGTGCCGTGACAGTAGGAATGAATAGGGACTTGCCATCTATTAAAACCATTTTATTTTCTTTTTTTTTTTAAATCGTGATTGTTTGAATGAAGCCAGTTGGGCTTTGTCACATTGATGTTGCATCTGGACTCTTGGGAGAGATTTTCACAGGATTGTTCCAACAACTTCTGCCAGTCAAATATATAATAAGTTGATATTAGCATCAGTGAAGACTTTAGAAGAGTTCCTTTTTGTATCAAAGTGTAGACTGTTGTGATGGCAAATGCTACTAAAAGGCAATGATAAACAATGGAGAGATTTCTTCTCTAAATTCTGCCAGGTCTCATTTTCTGGAGGCTGAGCCTTTCCATGGTTCTTGTGGCTGTAAGGACCAAATACCATTAGATGCAAACAAGCTATTTTTAGCTTCTAATTTTAATTCAGCAATAACTGCAAACTCCTGCTTGAATTAACAGGAGAGTGTTTCCTATCTATAAGGCCAAAAGAAATCTGCCTTCGACAGTGAGTATGGCAGACCAAAGATGAAGGGTAACATGTTGTAAGTTAGTCTCCCTTATTTTTAGATAGGCTCCTCAGACTTTTAGATATATACACCCACACATCATTCTCTAAGGGAGTCAAAGTCAATGTAATTTAGAAGTCAAAGAGCTGGAAGACTCTGCAAGTTACAGAAAGGAGGCAACACCATCAACGAGCTTGTCTTCTTGCTACATTCCCCTCTTCTGGCCCTTGACTTGCACATTACACCCAGAGAGCGTCACACATCAATACTGGACTTGTCCAGCTACATCCGGAGACAGGGTACATTGCACATTGCACACTGATGGATGGACAAGAGTCCAAGTAAGCCCAAGAGAGTCTTTTAACAGTCTAAGTCTATTTGAGCCTAGAGTCTAAATTTGTGCGGAGGAGGGCAACAGGAGGTGCAAATCTCACCCATTTACAGCAGTCTCTAGACTTTCTTTCCTAGAGTGATAGCACAGGAGGGAGGTGAATAAATTTTCTAAATAGCCGTCAGTACCACTGTCAATGAATAATGGAGGAAGAGACAAGAAAACAAAAATACAGTAACTCCTTACTTAAAGTTGTCCTGGTTAACATTGTTTCGTTATTAGGTTGCTGATCAATTAGAAAACATGCTCGTTTAAAGTTGCGCAATGTTCCGTTATAAGGTTGTTTGGCTTGCCCACTCCACCTGCCTACCCAGCGTTCCTGCCAGGTAGGGGGGGTGGGGGCACGGGAGCTTGCCCCATTCCACCCACCTGGTGCTCTTTCCAGGGAGCAGGGTTGAGGAGTGGGAGTTTGCCCTGTTCCACCCACCTGGCGTTCTAGCTGGGGAGCAGGGTTGGGGTGTGGGGGCTTATCCCACTCTGCCTGCCCAGCATTCCAGCTGGGGAGCAGGCAAGCCCCTGACCCCGCTCCCCAGCAGGATCTCCAGACGGGTGAAGTGGGGCAAGCCCCTGCACCCCGACCCCACTTCGCCCCGCCTCAACCAAGCTTCACAGTCATCATTGGTGAGTACAGTATCACATAGTTTGTTTAAAATTATTTAAAACTTATAATGTATAGGTATATAAAGTCTTCTGTCTGGCAAAAAAAATTCCATGGAACCTAACCCCCCCATTTACATTAATTCTTATGGGGAAATTGGATTCACTTAACATCATTTCGCTTAAAGGACCATTTTTCAGGAACAGGACAACAACGTTAAGGGAGGAGTTACTGTGGAAGGAAATAGTACCGACCCACCTACCGTGCTTCCACTTAAAGCCCTTTCCATGTTGAAAGATTCTTTAGATTTAAGAGGTATTTTCGTATTTAAAATGAAGAATGCCAATAAAATCTAAATACAGGGAGGAAGGGAAGACCCTTTTTTAACCCTTCTGTTAGGTGTTTGTGGCAGTAACTAGGGCCTGGTTCATCACCATGGGTAAGTCTACACTTGAGCTGGAGGCATGATTTCCAGCTCAGGGAGACCGATGCATTCTAGCTTTGTTGGATTCATTCAAGTTAGTACACTAAAAATAAAAGTATAGCCACATCAGTGAGGGGCAGCAGGATAGGCTAGCCACCCCAAGTACATATCTAGGGTTCTGGCCAGGATTGTACTCAGGGTGGCTTACCCGTCCTGCTGCCCCTGCTGGAGTGGCTACACTTCATTGCTAATGTGCTATCTCAGTCAAATCTAGCACTAGAGCTGGGAGTTACCTCCAAAATGAACATACCTTTTATCTTGGGGACCTTTCTAAAAAGGTGACCTCTGGCTCAGAAACCTGCGTAAAACATCATTCTCTCCCAGCATCCAGAAACTTAAATCTGAATCTCCTCACCGCCTTTCTGAGTATTCCTTCCCCACGGCCAAGTACCTCCATCCTCTAGAATATTGATCAGAATAACTTTTCTTTGGGAAAACTAATGAAACAAAACGATCATAACCACAAAGAGAAGAATATGGTCAGACCATCAATCCTTAGTAATTACATTGTGTGACTTGTTAGGGGATCAGCATGTGAGTAAGACACACAGTCCTTACCCACACTTTCGAACAGGTTCAGTAATGGTTAAATGGGTAGGAGCCTGAAGGTTTCCCCAGCCCGTCTATTTCGGTCCATCCATCTAGACCTGTGGGTAAATCTACACTACGGGATTATTCCGATTTTACATAAACCAATTTTATAAAACAGATTGTATAAAGTCGAGTGCACGCAGTCACATTAAGCACATTAATTCGGCGGTGTGCGTCCATGGTCCGAGGCTAGCGTTGATTTCCAGAGCGTTGCACTGTGGGTAGCTATTCAGTAGATATCCCATAGTTTCCACAGTCTCTCCCGCCCCTTGGAATTCTGGGTTGAGATCCCAGTGGCTGATGGGGCAAAAATCATTGTCACGGGTGATTCTAGGTAAATGTTGTCACTCATTCCTCCCTCCAGGAAAACAATGGCAGACAATCATTTCGCACGCTTTTTCCCTGGATTGCCCTGGCAGATGCCATAGCACGGCAACCACGGAGCCCATTCAGCATTTTTTTTACTATCACCGTATGTGTACTGGATGCCACTAACAGAGGCGTTACTGCAGCGCTACACAGCAGTATTCGTTTGCTTTTGCATGATAGCAGAGACGGTTATCAGTCGTTCTGTACCGTCTGCTGCCATTGTAAATTGGCAGTAAGATGACGATTATCTGTCGTTCTGTACTGTCTGCTGCTATCATGGGTGCCCCTGGCTGAGGTCAGCCGGGGGCGCAAAGGCAAAACTGGGAATGACTCCCAGAGTCAATCCCTCCTTTATGGTTTCTAAAAATAGAGTCAGTCCTGCCTAGAATATGGGGCAAGTGTACTAGAGAAGAGTGTATCAGAGAGCACAGCTGCTCCATGTCAGATCCCTCAGAAATGATGACCTACATGCCATTCACGGGGGCTGCCCCTGCAACAACCCCACCCATTGCTTCCCTCCTCCCCCAACCTTCCTGGGCTACCGTGGCAGTGTCCCCTGCATTTGTGTCATGAAGTTATAAAGAATGCAGGAATAAGAAACAGTGACTTGTTAGTGAGATAAAATGAGGGGGAGGCAGCCTCCCAGTGCTATGACAGTCCAGGCAGGACATTAAGCCCTGCGGAGGAGAGGAGCCCAGCATCCCGCTGCTATGATAGTCCAGGCAGTACAGAATCTTTTCATTACACAGGAAAGGGAGGGGGCTGAGCTCCATCAGGCCCCAGTTGCTATGATGAGGAAGGTTACCAGCCATTCTGTACCATCTACTGGGAATGACCAGGAATCATTCCTGTTTTTACCCAGGCGCCCCAGGCCGACCTCATCTGAGGCAAGCCAGGAGCACTCACGGGCTGATGGTGACGATGGATATCAGTCATATTGTACCGTCTGCCACCAGGGAGGGGAGAGGAGCGGCTACTGCTCTTCACTGCTGCAGCATTGCGTCTACCACCAGCATTCAGTAGACATAGAGTGACATTGAAAAAAGTCAAGAAATGATTTCTTTCCCTTTTCTTTCACGTGGTGGGGGGAGGGAGTAAATTGACGAGCTATACCCTGAACCATGCTGGACAGGCACTGGGAACTCAGCCAAGAATGCAAATAGTTTTCGGAGACTGCTGTGGACTGTGGGATAGCTGGAGTCCTCAGTACCCCCTCCCTCTCTCCATGAGCGTCCATTTGATTCTTTGGCTTTCCGTCATACCTGTCACGCAGCACTGTGTAACCTGGAGATTTTTTTCAAACACTTTGGCATTTCGTCTTCTGTAACGGAGCTCTGATAGAACAGATTTGTCTCCCCATACAGTGATCAGATCCAGTATCTCCTGTAGGGTCCATGCTGGAGCTCTTTTTGGATTTGGGATTGCATCGCCACCCGTGCTGATCAGAGCTCCATGCTGGGCAAACAGGAAATGTAATTCAAAAGTTCGCGGGGCTTTTCCTGTTTACCTGGCCACTGCATCCAAGTTCAGATTGCTGTCCAGAGCGGTCACAGGGGTGCACTGTGGGATACCGCCCGGAGGCCAATACCGTCGCTTTGTGGCCACACTAACCCTAATCCGATATGGTAATACCTATTTTAGCACTACTCCTCTTGTTGGGGAGGAGTACAGAAACCGATTTAAAGAGCCCTTTATATCGATATAAAGGGCCTCGTAGTGTGGACGGGTGTGGCGTTAAATCAGTTTAAAGCTGCTAAAATCAGTTTAAACGCGTAATGTAGACCAGGTCTGAGACTGCTTTGCTGACACCGGTCCAGTCCTGTAGAATCTCCTCCACAATCATCATTAGTCCAGTGCCCCCCCAGATTGCTCCATGCAGGGTTGAGAATCTCTGGGATGGAAACATAGAGCAAAGAAAGACCCCTGGGCAGAGTCCTGGCCCTTTCAACACAGGCCCTGATCTCACAAAGACAGCCCTCACTTCCTCTTGTGCATTTGGAATTTTCTACTTAACCTGAGTCCTCTGTGTATCTGCTCAGCGTGACTGCCTTTCCCCAATCTGTACCTTTCAGTTTCTCCCCTAAGCCTTCTAGTTCTGGGCCTCAGACATTTAAAGTGCGACTGCTGTATTTTTTAGCCCCATCTCTCAATCTCTAAACAGTGGCAGGGGGGAAAGATTAATTCATAAGGGTTTGCTTTTTTGCATGTATGAAAAATCTATTGAAGAAAAAGTAGGCAAAGAGAAGATTGTGCATTTAGTACAGAATTTGGCATGGTATAAAATAATTTCGCTTTTAGGAGGATTGTCAGTCTTGGTCCAGTTCCTGTGACATTTCTGTCTCCTAAGTTCATGAATTGCCCCCTATCGATCAACAGTTTTGTTGTCATTTGTGATCATGTTTTTTCCCACTCAGGGCTTTGATTAGCAGGAGGACACCCACCTTGAACAGGGTTCTGCTCTCCAGTTTTTATTTTGACCCTGCAGTAAAAGCTAACAGATATATGAAGTCTCGTAGAACCAAGTCTGCTCAAGTTTTCAAAAAAACCACAAAGTTTCTGGGTGGTTCCTGACAGTCAGTATAAGCAGTATTTGCCTTGTTTATCCCATTCTTGAGCCCCAGTAGTCAAATGTCAAACAAGTATTCGGGGCAACTTGGAAGAGTGTCAGGGTGGTGGAGCTATTTGCAAAACTACCAAGCTTTTTGGTTATATTCACTCTGCTTTATATTCCAAGTACTCTGTTTCAGCTTTAAGTTTAGTTTGTTTGGAACAAGATTAGTTTGCCTTGGGTACTCCTGTGCTATTAGAGTCTTATTATCAATATACTGCAGCAACTCATTATATTGCATCATATATTCATCCATGACTCACTCAGTGATCCTGTACATCTGGCTTTCAGGATCCAAGACAAACTTGTGAACATCAATATTACCCTGCCAACTTTGGGCAAATGCCAGCCCAACTTTGACTAGCAGGATCACTCCATATTTTAAGGATCCTATAAGAACCTTCCTTATCTAGGGGTAAAGGCAACTCTAACTTCTCAGTCCAGTTTATCTTGAACGTATAGCACCAACACTAACTTTCTGAGAGGCTATCTCAAGACATTCGAAGCTTAGAATGAATGATAATTCCTGTTACAAGTCATTCACTGCTTGTTCGATCCACTTTTATCTACCTATGATACAAAGCCCAAAGAGATCAGATTGACTACTTCACAAATGAATATTTTGCAAGTCAACAACAAACTAGAAACACAAACCATAATACACTGAGGTGAGAACTACCCTTCTCGACTCTGCTGTGCAAGAAAGCCTTCATGGGAGAAATTGTGTTGGTGAAATGAAAAACTTCAAGTAACCAAGAGGATTCAGGGTTCTGAATGTTCCAACACATTTGTACTCTTGAATTCTATCAGCAGCCTCCTATCTAAATAGGTTATTCTCTCATTATTGTGTATAAATACATGTAACCTCTACAGGATGGAATCAAAACTGCTATCATTTGGTCATAACCAGAGCTATCTTGGTCACTGTTTTAGGAGTCATGGGAGTAAGAGGGCAGCCAAGTCATTCCTAATTATGTCTTATTTAACACAACCATTTAAAGAACTAAACTTTCTAGTACTTTGCTCTTCAAGTTCCAACAAGCCAGATCCTCTGTGGGGTAAGTCACCATATGGAGCTGTGCTGATTTACAAGTCAAAGGTGTTTATATGGCTGAGCTGCTGTTTTTTTAAGTTGGCATTCTTTTATTCCTGGCGCAAATTGTTTTGCTCAGATTGCAGTAGTATGCAAACGCATCACATTTCTATACAATACAGAGCTGGAGAGGAAGCAGATATGTCTGGCAAAACCAAACACTGGCTCTGCTGAACATTTTATTTGGTTAGTTCAACTGATGAAGCAGAATTCTCATGGCCTTTGGGTGTTTGGCTGGTCTTCTCAAGGAATTTTCTATATGGCTTCTCTAGCCTCTACTTATCCCCTTCAGTCAGCTGCTTCTCTTGGGTTTTGCTTTTGATGCCAAAGCTGCTTGGACATTTTTGTATTAAGAGGGACACAAGCCAAAATGCCAGCCAACCCCTTCCTGAGGTGCCACACATCTGGCTCCCCATCTTCAGCTCAACTTAAGAGGCCTTTTTCCATGCAAGATGTAGCTGCAGTGAGCTAATCTTATTTAATGTCCTCCGGGGGGCTGTTTGCCACACACTTGCCTGAGCAAAAGCAAGACTTGAGGTTCCATGTTGCTCACAGAGGTGCTGACAAAACTCTAAGCCAGAGCTCTACAGGGCAGTCTTAGGCAACATTTCATAGCACAAACATGATTTGTTCGATGGTGCCAAGACAACAAAGCCCTGGGGAGGATCTGCTGAAAAATTCACAAGAAAGAAAGAAAAACTAAAAAAGAAAAGGGGCCAAAAGGGTACAAACAAATCAGGAATAACTGCTAAATCATTACTGCAGTTAAAATATTGGAGGGGATTAATTTTTTGGTTAAAGCTTGACTTGACTAAAGTGATATCAACTAGCTTCTGCAAGTGTTATTGCTGTTGCATTTTAATATCGCTATAATTTTCCACCATGTACTTGCACAGTATGTTTTGAGCAATGCAGACTGTAAACACATCATTATGAAAGCGCTTAACACAATATGGCATTTGCACTAATAGGACGCTTATAAACACAAACAATGCATCCCCTGTATTTCTCTCTCCAGTATAAGCTATAGCAGAGTCATTATTATGATTGTACATTGGAATAACTGAGTTTCCGTATTGTCAAAGCTGTTTTATAGCTTTAAAGATTTTTTTGTCATCACTCCAGAGAATAGATTGGAAAATTAAGCAATCTGATTAGAAAATCAGGTTACAAGCATGATATAATCATTGCCCTCTGAAATGTGGATAACCCAACTGTTCCTTTTGCACATATTTTACATGCACAATAGAGCAGAGAAGAGAGTTTTATCCGTAATATATGTTAGCATTAGTTTGTAGGGAACTCCATGTGGTATTGCTAAACTCAGAGTTGAACTATGTGAAACTCAATGCTTTTGTTTCACAGGGATTCACTTAAATATTTCCTTAAATTTCAATGTGTGCGAGTCTGACATCACTTTGAAATTTTAGATCAGTTAGAACCCAAAACTTAAGAAGGGAAACTGACATAGAAGTTCACACCAAAGCCATGCAAAGCTGGGACAGTCACATTTTTTGGATGTAAAATACAAGGTTTTCTTTGAAGTTACAGGCTCTTTGGGGAAGATATTGTATTTGTGTGTTCATTTCGCAGTGCCAAACACACTGGTGATGTTCAACAAACCTTGAAAGCCACTTGACAGACCGGGGCTGATTTCAATTTGCAGTGGAAGCCCAAATCCAAGTAAGTGCCTAAAGAGTAAATCCTGATTTCATTTACGCCACTAAATAGTTTTATTGCCTATAGTGTAACAGAAATTAAAACTGGGCCCTTTGTGAACATTGCATAAAGCTCAAGACACCCGTTGTATTTGAAATGGATACCATTATCATAGAGACAAAGCCAAAAGAAAGATGTTATAAAAGCTCTTAGGGTAGTTAAGACTAGGTGGGAAACTGTTTTCCTGCCCCACAAGAATTTTCAATATTTAAAATAATTTTTTAGTCCCAAATAAGGACAAACAAAATCTTGAAAATTTTTGTGAACCAAGAATCTGAAAAAAAAATTCAAACGGGTCAATAGAAATATTGAAATAATTTTTAAGAAATCATTTCAATTTCACTTTAAGTTTTGAACATGTTTTACTATAAATGTACTTACATTTTGAAACAGTCATTTTGAATTGAAAAATAGAACTTTTGTTTTGCCTATTTCAAACCTTTTTGTATTATTACATTTTAATTTTCAAAATGGGAAACAACTCATTAAAAACAACCTTTTCCTGGGAAAAAATTTGGTTTTAATAAATTGCCATTTTCCAACAAAAATTATCAAAAAATTGCCAATTAACTCCAAGACAATCTGCTCTAGGTAGTAGTTGTACATTATCACAACAGTCACCTCTTAACAACGCATAGTAATGGTCAAGGGCCAACTGCTTACCCAATTCCAAAAACAGTTTGTTTGGAATAATTATACAATATTAGATTAATGATAAATGCTTTGTAATTAGTGCCACCACCTGCAGCTGTGAACCAGGCTCCTTAACTCCAAATATTAACAGCCTCACAGAAAAAAAAACCAATACTAAAATGAAGCAGTTTCTTTAAAACAGTACTGCCCTGCCTGCTTTGACCCTTCCCTCACTCACCTCCCAGTCTCCCTTACAACACAACCTTCAGCAACAACTCTTCCACTAAAACTGAGCTCTCTATTAAGGACTAAGATTGGAAGATCCTTCATTTTAAAGGGCCCTAATCGCCTCCTCTTCCCAGTACGCTTTGCTAAAAGGAGATTGACAAGCAAGCCTTTTTTCCCTCATTTTTTAGGGAGATGTATCTAGTTTACACTATGCTCAAGGGCTGTTCTTTTGGCAAGGATCTACTTTCTGCTATGTTTACTTGAACATAAACACCAAACAAAATGAAAAAAGTAGATGTGTGAAAACCTAGTTCCCCCCATCCCCGTTTCCCCACAACTTCAAAATAATTTTTTTTCAAAAATAGTAAAAAAACTTTTATATTTTCAAAAAGATTTGTTTTGAAATGATTTTCAAAAGACAAAATCCATTTAAGCAGGGTTTTCCTCTCCATGGAATATTCTTTTTTGATAAGACCCAATTTTTTGAATAAAGTGCATTTTGCTGAAAAGTTTTAATAGATTCATAGATTCCAAGAACTGAAATGACCATTGGGATTATCTAATCTGACCTCCTGTATAAAATAGAACTTTCCCAAAATAACTCCTAGATTTAGTGATGGGGTGGGTGATGACTGGATGTGGGATTTTGGTTTAGGCCTATCTCCAGAAGAAAGATCTCCTCTCCTGCCCACCTCTCCCCCCATCCCTCCCACTCAAAATATTAAAGAGTTTCTATTGCTTGCTACAGATTAATGCACTGTATTTCATAAAGACCAGGTATGTTCCCAATGCAATAAAAATGATCTTGACTGACCTATGGCTTCCAGTAGGTTGAGAACCCCAGTTTATTATGCTGAAATTTGACTCCTATTACAACAATATTGATTTTAGGAAACTGTTTTTCTACTGAAGGAATCTTTGAAATACCTGAAACACTAAAATAACCCTTGAAAGTGAAGTGTTGGGAAGGATGTACCATGATCATCGTGAAATGGGGACAAATGATTTGGTGAACTAATCTGAACCTGTTTTGTGTAAAGATATTTTTCTGCCCAGAAACAAATCCCTCTGTATCATCTAGTTTCAGCAGTTTACCCAGGTGTGGAGTCTTGGATTGTGGTTCAAGAAACACTGAGTTTTTATTATTGCAGTTGTACCCAAAATATGGTGGACTTCTTCCGAACAGAGATCAAGACAATCTCTGGCTCAAAGAGGTTGCCATCTAATGCGAAGTATTTAAGTTCTAACTTCTTATAAAAATCAAACAGAAGTGGTGGTTTTTATTTTTTTATGACTGTATTTAAAAAGGTAACAGAGAAAGTAAAGGAAGACAGCTGAGCTGAAGCAGTATACGTTGAGTTACAGTAAGTATATCATCTACCTCATTTGTAAAACACTCTGCAATGTATTGGTGAAAAATACCTACCTCAGAGATAGGTATTGCAGCTATTGCTGCTATATGAGTTATATCATCACAAGCTACCCATGGGTGTCTCTAAGGCCTTATCTTTATTAGGAAAAAAGGTTTGTTCTTAATATTTGGCTCCCTCATTGTTTTTACTTCAAGCTGCTAAGTTGTGTTAAAACTACAAGCTGCCTTGTTTTCACTAGGATTTTACCTCATGATGTTCATTGCATGTTAGCCAACATAAGTTATGAACACATCTTTTCCCCCCCTCAGCGAGAGGATTCATCCATTGTTATGTTAAATTTAATTCTTATTTGCTTTCACTTTGATAACTATTCCATTAGTGGATATTTGTTGTGAGCCTGTTACACTTGCAGGCACATTCCACAGCTAACGTGTTTGAATATCTTTGTTTTTATGTATCTAATTTAAATACATTTAAAGGGTGGATGTTTAGTGATTTTGGGTGCCTCCATTTTGGAGGGGACCTTGAAAGATACTATTCACTATTGAATTTGTACATGTGATTGACAAATGGTAGAAAACACCTACAAACCAAGTTTTTGCACCCATAGTTTTCTTCATATGTTGGGCACAGAATTAAAACATGCTGGGTGCATATGCTGTAACGAATCAGACGGCTTGAAATGAATGCAGTTTTATTCGTCGGTTTAGGTAGTTTAATGTGTTTGCCCACTAACGATTCTGTAAGTGTGAAGCTGAATGGCATTTTCTTTCTCTTTGATAGCCTCAAACAACAGACATTTCAACTTGAAACTGGCAGTTCAAAAATGCAATCCTCTAAACATGAAAGGTAAATGGAGTTTGTGAGGTAATTGTTATGCCAGTGGTGTTCTAGCAATATTTTAACAAGAGGCTCCCACAATGTTTTCCACCTAGCCTGTGATATATTATACTTAAAACTCTGTACGTGTGTTGATGGTGAAGTTGTGATTCAAGCCAATAAAAGCAAGAAATACCCAAGTGATGAGATAAATGATCCTTAATTCTCTCTATGTCACAAAATTCACATTGCTCAGTCACAAGTTCTCTATTTTTCTCCTTAGGTGCTTATAAAAGTACTTTTGTGCATCATCAAGATACGTGAGTTGTAGAAATCTTTGCCATCTGCAATGACATAGAAATATACACCTATATAGAAATCTGTGCTCTCACCTATCCTAATTAATCACTACCACTTTTCCTTGCTGATTTATTAAGACCACTGTTAAAAAGAGCCAGGGGGAAAGCATTCCTTTGGTAGATGTTTACAGGTTTCACTGTGATGTTCATCACACATTTTTTTCCACCAACATTCACCATATTCAGAGGAAAGGAATAACTTTTTCTACTGGACTCAGGTGTTTCAACCAGCTTCGTCCAGTGTAGTCTTCTGTCGCCATATCTGCAGAAAGCACAGGAGTCAGGCTGCGTGAAGTCATATTTAAATATGTTGTATCATGTACATGACTTTATTTAGAATGTGATGGAATTCATAGATTAACTTGGGTCCCAGTTCTGCCATCATTGCTCATGCTGAGTAACACCTGATCCTATAAGTAGTCCCATTAAAACCGGCAGTCCTACTTCTGGAGTGAGGAATTTAGTCCCTTAAATATACAGTGGGACAAATTCCATCCTCTGTTATACTGACATCTGGAGCTGCACCAGTGTAACTAAGGAAAAACATTCCACAATTTGCCTGTATTAGCAGCTTAGCTCCCAGCAGCGCAGCACCACTCTGCTCTGCAAGGATTCTCAAGCCAGGTCCACATAGATATGTCATATAATTCCAGATCCCCTTGCCTTGGCTAGTACACTGCCAAGAGTTTACATCTCTTAAGAGATAGCCTTAAAACCAGCTTTTGCTGGTGGAAGTTCTGACAGCTGCAGCTGCTACTTTCTAACTTCCTCCCTCCTGTGGAGAGTTTGGACTTACTGAGCCATCAGGAAGCTTGCTACATCCTAGTTAGGTCCTAACAATTTCCCTTCTGATTGCATCCAGACACGTTTTAGGACAATGCTCTTTTGGACAACCTCTTCTGTACAGTACAAAACTGCCAAAAAGTATACCTGGCAAGTATTATGAATTGCAATAACAGATCTGATTCCGAAGCCTTGTTATAGCTAACTGCATTGCCGGTGAAGTAATGAATATACCAGACCCTTAGCTCTTTCAGTCACTTTCTAAGAGTTTTGGCCTTTCCATTTGCCTACTTTTTCATCAGATGTTACAATTTCAGGCTCCTCATCAGAAATCTCGGTTGCCACTAGAGGGCACTTCAAACCAAAATGTCATTTCAAATCGCTGCAGTAGCTGCAACTTACAAATATGGAGAGCAAGGCCAGGAAAAAAGTGGTTTTGGCTTCCACTCAACGTGGGCTGATTCTCCCATATAACTTTCATAATATAAAATCATTAGAGATAGGCTTGAACCAAAACATCACATCCAAACACTTGTAGCATTTGGAGGATCAAAATCTGTATCTAGAGCTATATTTTGTGACTTGGGCCCAACTCTGAAGACTGCTTATGATACAAAAATCTTCTTTTGGTCCCATGGCGACATTTGCAGGCAAGCTATGAGTGCTCTGCAGCCAATCCTTTCTACTCAACGTCTGTTACTTAACTGGTTCAACTTTACTGTAATGGAAGCAAGGGACGAACAGTTCTTTGCCATTGTGCTTTTAACTTGTTTTAAACCTGGAAATTAGAGAAAGTGTAAATGTTATGAATGAGGATGGAAAGAAGACAGGAAATGAGTATTGCTATAAAGGCCTGCAACTGAAGTGCTTGAATATAGCATTAGTACTCATCCACAATAACAATCTTGAATTTGTACAGCACTTGAACTCACAGCGAACAGTTTGTGGTAAGTTATATCTCGCTGTTAGTTAAATGTGCAAAGCAAATCTTCAAGGCCAGAGGAAGTTCTGTCCCTTCCATGAGGATAGTACAGTAAAGAGACAAGTGGTGAGGCAAGGAATATGACTTAAAAACAGGATGGTGATTGGTTCCTATCTCAAAGTTTGGTTGGCACTTCACCTTTTCCCTCTATATAAGTAAGCAGTCCAGTGGTAAGTCAATGAGATAAGTAGATTACTTAGCTAGTTTCTTGTAGCCATTACAAAAATAGTGGGGGGTGACCAACTCACTGAGGCTTAGCAACATGTGAAGACATTTGAGAGTATTCCATAGACTGGTTCCTATCTTTAAGAAGTTTTCCCTGATCATTCTCCTCATTACTGGGATCAGTTATCTAGCAGCCACAGAAGCTGTTTGCTGCCTCTTTAATGGGATGTACTTGAAAAGATCAAGGTAGCCACTTACATGGGAAGAGGGTTATAAAAAGTCCTAGATGCCTACTGGGAAAAGCTCCATCAGCTAAAGTTCTCTTTGTTTGTGCTATGAGTGACCCATAGATTGTCTAAAGTCTTTATGAGAGGCTCGAAAATGACTCAGTCATTTAGCATTTTTAATTCATGCACTTTGGACATGGGTACCAAGCACCCTGTATTTCATAAAGCGAATTGGGAACAGAATTTTCCCTTTCTGTTCCCTTCAAGAACCACCATTGCTTTTCAGGAGAACATAAGAACATAACGTAAGAACGGCCGTACCAGGTCAGACCAAAGGTCCATCAAGCCCAGTATCCTGTCTACCGATGGTGGCCAATGCCAGGTGCCCCAGAGGGAGTGAACCTAACAGGCAATGATCAAGTGATCTCTCTCCTGCCATCCATCTCCACCCTCTGACAAACAGAGGCTAGGGACACCATTCCTTACCCATCCTGGCTAATAGCCATTTATGGACTTAACTACCATGAATTTATCCAGTTCTCTTTTAAACACTGTTATAGTCCTAGCCTTCACAACCTTCTCAGGCAAGGAGTTCCACAAGTGACTGTGCGCTGCATGAAGAAGAACTTTCTTTTATTTGTTTTAAACCTGCTACCTATTAATTTCATTTGATGACCGCTAGTTCTTGTATTATAGGAATAAGTAAATAACTTTTCCTTATCCACTTTCTCTACACCACTCATGATTTTATATACCTCTATCATATCCCCCTTAGTCTCCTCTTTTCCAAGCTGAAAAGTCCTAGCCTCTTTAATCTTTCCTCATATGGGACCCTCTCCAAACCCCTAATCATTTTAGTTACCCTTTTCTGGACCTTTTCTAGTGCCAGTATATCTTTTCTGAGATTAGGAGACCACATCTGCACACAGTATTCGAGAAGTGGGCGTACCATTGATGTATATAAGGGCAATAATATATTCTTAGTCTTATTCTCTATCCCCTTTTTAATGATTCCTAACATCCTCTTTGCTTTTTTGACTGCCTCTGCACACTGCATGGACATCTTCAGAGAACTATCCACGATGACTCCAAGATCTTTTTCCTGACTTGTTGTAGCTAAATTTGCTCCCATCATATTGTGTGTATAGTTAGGGTTATTTTTTCCAATGTGCATTACTTTACATTTATCCACATTAAATTTCATTTGCCATTTTGTTGCCCAATCACTTAGTTTTGTGAGATCTTTTTGAAATTCTTCACAGTCTGCTTTGGTCTTAACTATCTTGAGCAGCTTAGTATCATCTGCAAATGGGGAGGGATTTAAAGGAGCACAGGCTGGCTCTGCACTTCACCTCAGGAAAAGCTTTCCATGAATAGGTATGGCATGGAAAAAAAAGATTTTGGGAGAAGCAGAAAATGTGCATGCTGACACTAATAGAAGAATGGGGAGAGGGTATAGTATTCCAATAATTCTAGTCTGTAGATTGTTCACAAGCAGTTTGTTGTGCATATTTGGTGTTTAAATTTTGAGGTGTTCATCAGTTTTGGTGGGTCACATGGTTATCAACATTTAAGTTATTTACTTTTGAGACATATACCATCTGGTTAACTGTTCTTATTCATTTACTGGATAAACATTACCTTTGACTGGAGTCTGCTGCAAATACTCATGTTTACATGGTCAAAATTTTCTGTCAGCAAATGTACTTTTTTTTACTTAAAATTCACTGTGCCACTTATTTGCTGAGGGTAAATCTACTCAAATTGATCTCAGCTTTTATTCAAGTGAATATTTTTAGAGAAACATTTGAAGTATTCATCCAGGTTCTTATAGGATATTTCCTACTGAAGGGGCTTTGTGATAGGCACACGGATACACAGGGGCCACTTCATCCACCAGTTTGATGCAACCACCTTGCTGTAGAGAAAGACAGTTTTTAGAGACCCTGGTCCCACAAGTTATTGATTACCCTTAACTTTCATTAATGTCAAGAAAGCTGACTGTGCTGACAATGTCTCAGGATCCTCACAGTACCTTGCAGGGTCAGGCCTTAGTAGTACAAAGTAACAGTACACATTACTTTAGTGGACAAAAGGAAGAGTACCGTATTCAATGAAACTGCAGAGAGAATTTGAATCGACAGAATTATCTCTATAATTCCCACAGATACATACAGAACTCCTCTTACTTTAAGCATGGGGTGTCTTACATTGACAGAATCTATTTGCTTCTTAATAGCTTCTCTCTTTAGCGCTGATGCTGATCAGAACTTTGAAGCAAAGCACAATTGCTCCAGGGCTTGAAAATATGGTTTGTTTCACACAATTGCAGATCATTAGTCTTTAGCAACAATCCAGAGAATCCTGTCCTTCAGTACTGATAAGGGGTATGGATTTTTATTTTTACTAGTAATGCAATCATCATAAAAATGTAATATGTATGACGTTCCTTAGCAGTGCACCAGATGCTGCCCAACATGAAAGTAGAACTGATTCTGAAACCTAATTCAAGAGAACAGGATATTTAAAGAGCTTAAATCTTAGTATAAAATATGCAAAAATAAGGGGAATAGACATGAACATAGGAATTGCTATATTGGGCCAATCCACTGGTCCATTTAGTCTAGTCTCTTATTTCTAACAACGGCCAGTAGCAGAGGCTTCAGAGGAAAGTGCGAAGAAACCCTACAGTAAGTAGTTATGGAATAACCTGCCCAAAGGTTTCTTCCTTACACCCAACAGAGGTTGGCTTAAGCTCAGAAGCATGAGGAACATTTATATTTCTTCCAAAACATATACACATTTACTATAATTTTGGATACTCTTATCTATCCCAGTATCTAATGCTTTCGTGAATCTGCTGTATTTGGACACAGAGATAGTTAGCTATATTTTTTAAGACTGTTAAATGATCATGTTAAAATAAATTGTTAAAATTATTAACATCTTAAAAAATTAAACTAACTTGCTTTTAGCCATATGTTCTGTAGTTGAACTGTTAAAGCTGAACGAATTCCAAAAATTAGACTAATCATTTTCACCTACCGGTTTTTTACAATAACCATGGCTGTGCTGAGAAACTGATTAAACATCACCACAGGAGCACATTTAATTGAAAAAGGAAGTTAAGTGACACTTTAAATGGTTTAGTTTATTTGGCTTGTCACAAAGGAAATCAGCCTATATCATTGACAAATCTCAATTTTATTGTAAGTGTCACTGTACTTTTTTCCCTTAAAGCCCCATCTCCTGGAGTCATGTGAGTAAGTACATCTGTGTTCTGAATGTTAAAGAAAATTTCTAGTCCTCATGGTTATGGAGAAAATCCAAAGTTTAAAAACCAGAAGGCAAATCAAAAGAATATAACTTTTTTAAAATCTCATTTTTGAGGGCTGCCTAATGATTTATGAATGCTTAGGGTGGGCATTACTGAGCTCATCACAGAATTCTGTAACCATAAAGCAGCTTTCCACAGGTGCCCCTTTTCCAGATATGATGCATGATCAATTTGGTAATAGATATTTTTAGGGAACTTACTCTAGGTAACTGTTCAATGTGGCAATATCAACATCTATTCTTGCCAGCCCCACATAGAAAACATGTTCATGAGAATATTTGTATTCACATTAGGTTTTAAAAAACTCTGGTCCCTTCCCCCCACATCTTTTTATCAAAGACTAAATTATTTTGATCCTACTGCTTGACACTTTCCATTTCAATAACTATTCCCTGATCACAAATCAGAAGCAATGAACAGTCAGAATCAATGAGCGGATAATGTTTTTAATTTCATAAGGCTTTATTGTAACAGGCTTGTTGTATTTTGTGGCAGAAAAATCTAATTTATGCTCCAAATTAAGTCACTTTAATGGAAAACAAAACAAACAAGAGCTGGTTGGAAAGTGATATATTTTCTGTGAAATAATAATAATAATAATAAAGTATGGAAGTTTCCCTTTTTTCATGAGAAAACCAAACATTTTCACCAAAAAGAAGCATGAAATTTTTGGTTTGATAGGTTTTTTAAATTATTTTTGTCTGAAAAATTCTGACAAAGTTTTAATCACCTCTAATAAAAACTGATTAGGGGTCTGATTTCAAAGCATTCTGAAATCAATAGGAGTCTTTCTACTGAATTCACTGGAGTTTGGGTCAGGCCCTATATGTTCAGTAAAGTACCAGCTCCTCCTCTGAGCTGTACTGTAGTGTAGCATATGCAAAGTCTGGCAGATGCAGTCTCATAGATTCATAGATTTTAAGGTCAGAAAGGACCATTATGATCATGTAGTCTGAAATCCCGCACAATGCAGGCCACTGAATCTCACCCATCCACTTCTATAACAAACCCCTAACCTATGTCTGAGTTATTGAAGTCCTCAAATTGTGGTTTGAAGACCTCAAGCTGCAGAGAATCCTCAAGCAAGTGACCCATGCCCCAAGCTGCAGAGAAAGGCGAAAAACCTCCAGGGCCTCTGCCAATCTGCCCTGGAGGAAAATTCTTTCCCGACCCCAAATGTGGCGATCAGTTAAACCCTGAGCATGTGGACAAGATTCACCAGCCAGCACCCAGGAAAGAATTCTCTGTAGTAACTCAGATCCCAACCCATCTAACATTCCATCACAGAACACTGGGTATACTTACCTGCTGATAATCAAAGATCAATTGCCAAATTAATTGCCAAAATTAGGATATCCCATCATACCATCCCTCCATAAACTTATCAAGCTTAGTCTTAAAGCCAGATATGTCTTTTGCCCCCACTACTCCTCTTGGAAGGCTGTTCCAGAACTTCACTTCTCTAATGGTTAGAAACCTTCGTCTAATTTCAAGTCTAAACTTCCTAGTGTCCAGTTTATACCCATTTGTTCTTGTGTCCACATTGGTACTAAGTTTAAATAATTCCTCTCCCTACCTAATATTAATCCCTCTGATATATTTATAAAGAGCAATCATATCCCCTCTCAACCTTCTTTTGGTTAGACTAAAGAAGCCAAGCTCTTTGAGTCTCCTTTCATAAGACAGGTTTTCCATTCCTCAAATCATCCTAGTAGCCCGTCTCTGAACCTGTTCCAGTTTGAATTCATCCTTCTTAAACATGGGAGACCAGAACTGCACACAGTACTCCAGATGAGGTCTCACCAGTGCCTTATATGACGGTACTAACACCTCCTTATCTTTGCTGGAAATACCTCGCCTGATGCATCCTAAAACCACATTAGATTTTTTAACAGCCATATCACATTGGCGGCTCATAGTCATCCTGTGATCAACCAATACTCCGAGGTCCTTCTTCTCCTCTGTTACTTCCAACTGATGCATCCCCAATTTATAAGCAAAATTCTTGTTATTAATCCCTAAATGCATGACCTTGCATTTTTCACTATTAAATTTCATCCTATTCATATTATTCCAGTTTACAAGGTCATCCAGATCTTCTTGTATGATATTCTGGTCCTTCTCTGTGTTAGCTATACCTCCCAGCTTTGTGTCATCTGCAAACTTTATTAGCAGATTCCCACTTTTTGTGCCAAGGTCAGTAATAAAAATGTTAAATACGATTGGTCCCAAAACTGATCCCTGAGGAACTCCACTAGTAACCTCCTTCCAGCGTGACAGTTCACCTTTTAGTATGAGCCGTAGTAGTCTCCCCTTTAACCAGTTCTTTATCCACCTTTCAATTTTCATATTGATCCCCATCTTTTCCAATTTAACTAATAATTCCCCATGTGGAACCATGTCAAATGCATTACTGAAATCGAGGTAAATTAGATCCACTGCATTTCCTTTGTCTAAAAAATCTGTTACCTTCTCAAAGAAGGAAATCAGGTTGGTTTGGCACAAGCTACCTTTTGTGAAACCATGTTGTATTTTGTCCCAATTACTATTGACCTCAATGTCCTTAACTACTTTCTCCTTCAAAATTTTTTCCAAGACCTTACATACTACAGATGTCAAACTAACAGGCCTATAGTTACTCAGATCACTTTTTTTCCCTTTCTTAAAAATAGGAACTATGTTAACAATTCTCCAGTCGTACAGTACAACCCCTGAGTTTACCAATTCATTAAAAATTCTTGCTAATGGGCTTTCAATTTCATGTGCCAGTTCCTTTAATATTCTTGGATGAAGATTATATGTGCCCTCTGATTTTGTCCAATTAAGCTGTTCGAGTTTGACTTTGACCTCGAATGTGGTAATACCTACCTTCATATCCTCATTCCCATTTGTCATCCTTCCATTATCCCTAAGCTCCTCATTAGAGTTATTAAAGACCGAGGCAAAGTATTTATTTAGATATTGGGCCATGCCTAGATTATCTTTAACCTCCATTCCATCCTCAGTGTTTAGCAGTCCCACTTCTTCTTTCTTTGTTTTCTTCTTATTTATATGGTTATAGAACCTTTTACTATTGGTTTTAATTCCCTTCGCAAGGTCCAACTCTACACGGCTTTTGGCCTTTCTCACTTCATCTCTACATGTTCTGACCTGAATAAACTAGCTTTCCTTGCTCATCTCACCCATCTTCCACTCCTTATAGGCTTTCTGCTTTTTTCTTAATCACCTCTCTGAGATGCTTGCTCATCCAGCTTGGTTTACAACTCCTGCCTATGATTTTTTTCCCCTTTCTTGGGATGCAGACTTCTGATAGTTTGTGCAACTTTGACTTGAAGTAATTCCAGGCCTCCTCTGCCTTTTCTTTCATATAATTGCTTAGCATTTGACATGTACTTCAAATGATTATAGTATGGCACTTTTGCATTATTCTAACATGCTTGAGAATTGAAGCTCCCAAGACTCTAACTGCTGTTCGGTGTACATAAGATCACTGGAGATACTGGCTGGAGCAGAGAGAGAACTGCTAACTTTCTGGGCCTGGATTCCAGCTTGACCCCTTGAATATTTATCTTCTACCATCTTCAGTGCAGTATATATAAAGCACTTTTTACTATGTGTTTCCACATGAACATCCCTGACAGAGCAAAAACAACCAGCATGGAGGCAATGCTTATGAAAGCTCAGCTTATATGGATAGCTCATGTTTTCAGAATGGGTTACTATAGACACCTAAAAAGGTGTGTTCTATGACAAGCTGAAGCTCAGAAAGCCCAAGAGGGGCAGTCAACGAAAATGCTTCCAAAACTCGTTTAAGCGGAATTTCACCTCATACAGTGTTAATATGGATAACTTCAAAGACAGCCAAAGACAGACCTGAATGGAGAGCAACCATCAATAAAGATTGTAAACAGTTTGAGTAACACAGACTTGAAAAACTGATTGAAAAAAAAGGGCCAAGTTTTGGTGGGAACCTGTACATTCCTGGGTGACATCTGTTGGTGACGTTGTTCCTCACAGCTCAGGCTATATGGCCACATGAGAACTTATGTGATGTTGCAACATCATCATCAGATACAATGGACAACCAAACTACTGTGTGCAGACACTTAAAAGGAGCAAATCTTCATTGGTGTAAATGAAAGCCCTCAAACTGACTTCAATGCGCATTTGAATCAGGCCCCAAGGCACAATCTGCACATAAGACCAGCATTCTGCAGCTTCTGTATTTCCAATCTAAATGCCGGTGTTGTAAGTAGAACTGACTTCTTTTAGGCCACTGAGTTGTGAACATCATTACTGAGAGTTAAGAGGGCCTGGGGTAGAAGCGAATCAGTACTAATATGTACCCAAAGAGAGGTGCTGTAACTTCATCAAATGCAATTTTCACTGAAAAGATACTAAAAGCCAGAGGTGAAAGTATGTGTACTGGGGCAGACTGGCTTCCTCTAGCGGCAATTTAAAGGCCCTGGGACGCCCAGCAGAGGCTTGTGCCCCGGGCCCTTTAAATTGCCGCCAGAGACCTGATGCCGGAGCCCTGGGGAAGTGGTGGCGGGGCTTGGGAGGTGATTTAAAGGGCCCAAGGCTGTGGCAGCTGCTACCGCCCTGGCCCTTAAAATAACTGCAGGAGCCCCGCTGCTGCCTCCCCAGGGTTCCGGCAGCAGGGCTCTGAGGATGATTTAAAGGGCCTGAGGTGGTAGCAGCAGCTGGAGCCCCAGGCCCTTTAAATCACTGCCTGAGCCCCAGGCTGCTGCTGCTACCCCGGGGCTCCAGCAGCACGGCTCAGGTGGTGATTTAAAGGGCTCGGGGCTCCCACTGCTGCTACCCTCCAGGGCCCTTTAAATTGCCACCCAAGCCCCACTGCTGGAGTCCTGGTGTAGTGGCGCAGGGGCTCTGGCAGTGATTTAAGGGGTCAGGGACTCCCGGCTACCGCTACTGCAGTGGAGCCCAGGGCCCTTTAAAAGCTCCACCAAAGGCCAGGGCCCCCTCCGATAGTGATTTAAAGTGCCTGGAGATCTAAAGGCCCTGCCTCTTCTGGTAGAGGCCACACCTCTTCCAGTTGAGGCACCGCCCCCTCCTAAGGACTCCGGAGTACCAGTAAGTCCTTTAAGTTACTTTCATCCCTACTAAAAGTACAAAAATGTGTGCAAGTAGCTTTTAGAGACTGGCCTAGCCTTACAAAAACTTTGTCAAATCAGGAGCTTAGGGCTAATAAAACGTCATTGAACATATTTAAGACTCTATAACACCTAGGATTCTTGTCCATAGGCCACAGGCCAATTGTTATATACCCAGGAAATTTAGTTCTGGAACAGTCCACAAGCCAGTTACATCCATCCAATACTACTGAAATCAACGAAGTTGCACAGGCAGAACTAAGGGTAGAATTTGGCCACAAATGTCTATGTTGTCTGCTAATTTGTCAACAACTGTGGCTTACAATGGATATTTCAGCAGACAGAAAACTCCACCCTATAACTGTCTTGACTAATTGTGCAATAATATACTATGCAGGATATTTTTTTCCTGACTCCATTTTATGTTTATTTTTTATTTGGTTTTTGTTTGTTTGTTTGGTACTTGCTAGCATAACTGCAAATGTTATTCATATGTGTGTGCTATTGTTAGTATACAGGAAAATTGGTCTTCTCTGGAGCATTCACAGTTTTTAAAATCGATATTTATAAAAAAGATTGTAGCCATTACAAAAGCCTCTAGTTGCATTTACAGGAGTAAGAACGAAGCAATGTGTCTGGGAGGCTTGATGCAGCTCACTAGTCAGCCTTTGCTTTGGGCTGTACCATAAGGCACAATCTTGCCTGAATAAGCACCTGCGTACACCATTCCCTGATGTGAGAGAGAGGTTTTGTTTACATTTCCACACTGTAGCAAATATGTTAGGGGAAATTTTATAAAGAAAAGAAATATTGGAATAAAACCCTGAAGTTCTTACAGCATTGGATGTGTTCTTCTCTCCCAGGAGCCCAGCCCATGCTGAACTGCAATATGCCACCCTATGGAAATGCAGTTCAGGGTTGAACTGATGCAAAAGGAAATGTTTCAGGTCAGTTCAACAGTCTGACATTTTAATTAAGGTCAAATGGACCCAAAATGAAGTTTTGTTTCAGCATTCCTAATGGAAAAGTGAAAAAATTCCACAAAAGGTGGTGGTGTTTTTTTCAGGAAATTTTGATAGCAGAAATTTTCAATTTTGAGAAACTCCATTTATCCTGTTACACAAGCAGGTTCACACTACAGAGCTGTGCTGCCCAAAAGGGAGTGCATCAAATTGCTATCAGAACAGTGCTATCACTGGCTAAAAGCACTCTGTAGTATACAAGGTACACTCATTCACAGGTTGAGGTGGATGCACTCTGCTGGGAGAATTATTAAATAGCTGGTTAGATATGGCCAACTCAGCACACAGGAAATAGACTGAATCTGAGGACCAGGCATAATAGCATTTCAATCACCTCTAAGAGTTGTAATGACCAAGCACTTTGGGCCAAATCCTGAACCTTACTGAGCCAAATGCATCAGCTTCAAAGGGAGTTTTGTCCAACTAAGGACTGAGCAAAAACTGAATAAGAATCTCAAGGTTTAGTGCTCATCCATTAACAGTATAGATGCAGAGAATGGTTCGGGTTTTTGTATTCTGGGAGAGAAAAGCAGGGCTGGACCATCCAGACTTTTAAACTGAACTTAAACCAGATGTTACTGGAAGTTCAAAAATGTTCAGCCAACTTCTCTCTTTAATTTCTCTTTCTTGCTTCTGCGTTTCCTGGTTGTGGCTGGAGCTGGAACAGATAATACCAGGGCAACACAAACGTCTGTTTTCAGACGATTCCAGTTCAGCTTGGCAGACTGAAGGTTTTCGCATATTTTAAAGAGTGTCTAAAGGTGAAATCCCTCCCTCTACACAAAGCCCTAGTTAATTAGATTTGTGGGGGAGGGATACAACTAATTAGACCACACACACACACACCCCTACCTTGAAAGCAGAAAACAGTGACTCCTCTGATCTGCCCACAGCCACCCAACCCCTGCCGGCTTATGACAAAGTGATGCAAAGCCCAACTGCACGGCCACCCAACCCATGTCCACATCTGCCTACGTGAGAGTATGTCTCCTGTAGCCAACTTTGGGGAGGAAAATGTTGCAAAGTTTCTTCACAGAGGAGAAAAAATGCCAGAACAACAGATGAAGACATATCTCCAGTGCTACAATGATCAACATCCCCCCACACCACACCTGTCAAGATCCATGGGTCCTACATGTGCCTATCACAACAGGTAGTGTACTGAATGCCTTAACAACAATTATATGGGTGAAACCAGACAACCATTATGCTCTGACACAGGAAAATGATAAAAGATGAAAACACTCTCATCTGTGGATGAACGCCTTTCACAAAACAATCACTCTATAGCTGACCTATCCATCCTTGTCCTCAAAGGAAACCTGTACAACACTTTCAAAAGATGAGCCTGGGAGCTTAAATTCATAACTTTGCTAGACACTAAAAATCATAGTCTCAATAAAACCACTGGATTTATGTATTATTACAACAATCTGTAACCCACTAGCCCCCCCCCATTTTTGTCCTATGACTTCAGAGATATTGCCAGGCCACTTCACGTTGAATAGTCCCTTAATATATGTGCTAATTACTATGCTAAACTATCTGCCTGATCTTGTATTTACCTGTGATACTCTCAGTATCTTTCCCAGACCTGAAAAAGAGCTCTGTGTAGCTTGAAAGCTTATCCAACTCAAGTTGGTCCAACAAAATATTACCACACCCCCTTGTCTCCTTAATGTCCTAGGACTGATGCAGCTACAACACAGCATACATCAGGGACTGGCAGTCCTGAAGGGAACAACTAGATGTGCCCTATTGAGGAAACAGACTTAAGTGGCAATTTAGGAGGCATAGGAGAAGTCTTGGGTTCCAGAGAAGAGCACATTCTGCCTATAATCCAGTCCAAGAGGCCCTTGGCCAACAGAACCCAAGACCAGATACACTCAATCGTGTTTTCTTAGGATGCATGGGACTGTTAGTTTAGTGTTCCCTGGAGAGGACCAGGAGTGTTTGTGAATTAACACATCAGAGGGGGAAGGGTGTGGACTAATATGTGCAACTGAATCATGCACCTTTGTGTAAATTCTGACATGAGTTGGAACCCAACCAACCTTCTTTGTGAAGGGGTTATGGTAAAGTGCCATGCAGTCAGGGGTGGGTCACCCATGCTAGGATGAATTTCCTAAGGGGCTCATCCTGCAAGCCAGTGAGAGCAGCATTAGAGCCTAAATATGCAGAGAAGGCTTCATCCTTGTTTCCCCATCCTTCTGGTTTCTACCCATTCAAGTGCTTTATGCACAGTGATTTGGTGTCCCATCCTTCTCCAGCTGAATTCAATAAGAACAGGAACAGAGACTGAGAAACTGATATACTTAATCTTTACACTGTAAGCTGAGTTCAAAATCATTTTGCTTTATACTGTACCACTTAGAATTGCTCTCAAAGGAATATGCATACTTTCACTGAGAGGAAGTATAACAACTCTATAAATATACATTTGAAAATATTCCAAAATGTAGTATTCCTGTTTCTAGGTCTTATAATAAAACTAGGGTGTAGGGAGTTTTTAGAGAAAATTTTAAAAGGAACAAAATTCAGCTGGATTTGTCAGTTTGAAATGTTTTATTTTTGGTCCTAAAATAATTGTTTAAATCTCCATAGTAGCAGCTCTAGAGAACATAATAAAAACATGATGAAATATCAAAAACTGCAGAAGTTTAGTTTCATGATTTATTTATTTTTTTGTATTTGAAATGTGCACACATCTGATTTTATTCCCTAAATTGAACAACTTTAATATTACATTTGAGAAATGTTCTGAAGACAAATTTGTGTCCTGCTTTGTCACAAAAATTCCCTGAATTCATTCAGGTGACCTTAATTTCTTTAAACCTTTGAAGAGGGCAAGGATTCATTGCAGACCTAGCAAATCTCACCTTTTGCCTGATGACACCATTTTAGTTGAGAATTCTCAGTAAAACCAGGATATTGTAGTTAGTTGTAGTCTCTCCTACTACCCAACTGTTCCTTTACAATAGGATTTTATGAGGCAGTGCACTAGAGGAAAACCAGCTCAGGAAATGGGGTAGTTAAAAAAGCGTATTTTTCTCATTTTCTCCAAAGTCCCTCTCTTTTCTGGATGCTGAAATAATTGTGGGATCCTTCCTCCATCAATTGAGATTTGCTTCTTCCACCTTCTCACAGGATACAGGAGGCTTCCTCAAATTGTGAAGACCCTTGTCCTAGTGGCGTGAAGTTATGGACAGCATTAACAAACACCAAAGACTAAATTACACACCTGGGTGCACAGATAGGGGAGACATTTTTCCTATGCCAGCTTGCTTGTGCAGGAAGCAGCCATAACATGGTTGCAGACCCGAGTGTTGGAAAGGCTGGCCAGAGACTGTATGATGGAGTGTACTGGTAGCATGGACACACAACTGCACCAACCCCGTGCAATGGAACCTGCCTGCAGGCCAACTCAATGTCAGCTAAACACATGGGACAGATACCTCAAAGGACGTTGCAAAGCACAATCCAGCATTATCTCTGCTTCTTCACTGTGTAGTTACCTTGCCTTCAGATGTTGCTCCTCCTCTTCCCCCTTCCAGCACATTGCATATCAAAGCTTTTTAAATGTTATATACAGTAGTCACAACTAATTCACCATTCTCATAAACGCCTTTTGCTGATGATACCTGTGAGCTCACGTTTCTCACAAGGAAGGTCACTTTTTTTTGGCAACTCATAGAATGTTAGATGCAGCCTCTGAACCCTGAGTCAGGAAAACACTTGAACATATGCTTAAAGTTCCATTTAAAGTCAATGCTTAAAATTATGGCCCCTACATCTACTCCATACCAGATTTTACAAGAAATTAGTGGTACTATGGCCCCATGTCACTTGCCAGAATTTCCATCCTAATAACCTAGATATACTATATTCATTCTTTTCCCATGCTGGTCAGGGCTGAACAGAAGAATTTGTGGGGAAGTGGTGATCTATGCGGAGTGTTGCTGGAGGTCTCTTATGAAATGATCACCAGTGGACTAGTTAAGTTATGCGTCTAGCTGTCACTTGTGCTAACAGTACACACAATTTACATGCTTACACTTGTTGAGATTGAGGCCTTAGGTACTGACAGAAAATATCACAGTCCCAAGTGAGTTCAAAACTTAAAATGACGTGTATATGTGAAAACAATGAGCAATACTGCTTAAAATGCAACAAATTTACCAGTTTAACACTTACCAGTTGAAGCCTGTTAAAACGGTCATTGAGCAGTCAGTTTGCATGTTAATGTTGACCTGTTGTAGTACCATACTGCTTCATATTTATTGGAAATTATGACAAATCGAGACTGCTAAGCACTTTCAAAAAAACGGCCTTGCCTTTGGTAACACTCATGTCTTTTGAAATCTTTTTGGAGCATCACTTTGGAATTGATTGAGTTTACCTGACCTTAGAAAGTGCATTTGAGAGCATTTATGATGTGTTATGTAACACTGTCCAGACCTGCCAAGCCTCTTGGCTTCGCTGCATCACATAGCTTCGATGGGGAATTCCCACTCAGATGGTAAAATCTTTTTTCTCTTATTATGCAGTTATCCCAACTTTATTATAATCACTATCAAGATGCTCATGAAATGGGAATCAGCCATCAAGACAAGAAATTAAATTAAAAAAGAGGAAAAAAAAAGAGAGACTGCTTGATTTAATCAAAGCAACATTTCCCCTTATATTTACTTCTTTTTTAAAAAGAAATCCACACAAATGTTCTGAAGGTCCCAGACTAGGAACATATTCCACAAGGCAACTTTGAATGATGAACATATTAAATGTACATGGCATCTTTCATTCAGGGATCTCCAAGCACTTAATCAACTTACTCTGATTCTTTACTTATACTGAATAGCATTACTCACTCTGTGGAGGAGTCCTTTTATTTCAGGGAGACAATTTGTAGATTCATAGATTCATAGACTCTAGGACTGGAAGGGACCTCGAGAGGTCATCGATTCCAGTCCCCTGCCCTCATGGCAGGACCAAATACTGTCTAGACCATTCCTGATAGACATTTATCTAACCTACTCTTAAATATCTCCAGAGATGGAGATTCCACAACCTCCCTAGGCAATTTATTCCAGTGTTTAACTACCCTGACAGTTAGGAACTTATTCCTAATGTCCATCCTAAATCTCCCTTGCTGCAGTTTAAGCCCATTGCTTCTTGTTCTATCATTAGAGGCTAAGGTGAACAAGTTTTCTCCCTCCTCTTGATGACACCCTTTTAGATACCTGAAAACTGCTATCAAGTCTCCTCTCAGTCTTCTCTTTTCCAAACTAAATAAACCCAATTCCTTCAGCCTTCCTTCATAGGTCATGTTCTCAAGACCTTTAATCATTCTTGTTGCTCTTCTCTGGACCCTCTCTAATTTCTCCAAATCTTTCTTGAAATGCGGTGCCCAGAACTGGACACAATACTCCAGTTGAGGCCTAACCAGTGCAGAGTAGAGCGGAAGAATGACTTCTTGTGTCTTGTTTACAACACACCTGTTAATGAATCCCAGAATCACGTTTGCTTTTTTTGCAACAGTATCACACTGTTGACTCATATTTAGCTTGTGGTCCACTATGACCCCTAGATCTCTTTCTGCCATACTCCTTCCTAGACAGTCTCTTCCCATTCTGTATGTGTGAAACTGATTGTTCCTTCCTAAGTGGAGCACTTTGCATTTGTCTTTATTGAACTTCATCTGGTTTATCTCAGACCATTTCTCCAATTTGTCCAGATCTTTTTGAATTTTGACCCTGTCTTCCAAAGCAGTTGCAATCCCTCCCAGTTTGGTATCATCTGCAAACTTAATAAGCGTACTTTCTATGCCAACATCTAAGTCGTTGATGAAGATATTGAACAGAGCCGATCTCAAAAACAGACCCCTGCGGAACCCCACTTGTTATACCTTTCCAGCAGGATTGGGAGCCATTAATAACTACTCTCTGAGTACGGTTATCGAGCCAGTTATGCACCCACCATATAGTAGCCCCATCTAAATTGTATTTGCCTAGTTTATCGATAAGAATATCATGCGAGACTGTATCAAATGCCTTACTAAAGTCTAGGTATACCACATCCACCGCTTCTCCCTTATCCACAAGGCTCGTTATCCTATCAAAGAAAGCTATCAGATCGGTTTGACATGATTTGTTCATTACAAATCCACACTGGCTATTCCCTGTCACCTTACCACCTTCCAAGTGTTTGCAGATGATTTCTTTAGTTACTTGCTCCATTATCTTCCCTGGCACAGAAGTTAAACTAACTGGTCTGCAGTTTCCTGGGTTGTTTTTATTTCCCTTTTTATAGATGGGCACTATATTTGCCCTTTTCCAGTCTTCTGGAATCTCTCCCGTCTCCCATGACTTTCAAAGATAATAGCTAGAGGCTCAGATACCTCCTCTATTAACTCCTTGAGTATTCTAGGATGCATTTCATCAGGCCCTGGTGACTTGCAGGCATCTAAATTTTCTAAGTGATTTTTAACTTGCTCTTTTTTTATTTTATCTTCTAAACCTACCCCCTTCCCATAAGCATTCACTATGTTAGACATTCCTTCAGACTTCTCAGTGAAGACCAAAACAAAGAAGTCATTAAGCATCTCTGCCATTTCCAAGTTTCCTGTTACTGTTTCTCCCTCCTCACAGAGTAGTGGGCCTACCCTGTCCTTGGTCTTCCTCTTGCTTCTAATGTTTTGATAAAAAGTCTTCTTGTTTCCTTTTATTCCCATAGCTAGTTTGAGCTCAGTTTGTGCCTTTGCCTTTCTAATCTTGCCCCTGGATTCCTGAATTATTTGCATATATTCATCCTTTGTAATCTGACCTAGTTTCCATGTTTTATATGACTATAGAAGCTAAAGAACTTCTCAGTTTGAGCAAGGATTGTAAAATTGGACCTTAAGCACTCCTGTATATAGGTCATTATTGTTATTATTATATTCCATGTGGGGAAACTGAGGCATAGAGGTTAATTGACCTGCTCTAGGGGACAGTGAGTATAACACCCTCAGATTTAGAACCCAAGAAGTTCAGACTTCCAGTCTTATGCTACGAAGATAAGTCGACTTACGTTACGTTGACGTACAACCATGGCTGTAATTAAACCGCTGTTGCATGTCCACACTATGCTTCTTGTGTCAGTGGAGCACAACCACAGTACCAGCTCTTGCACCAACACAGAGAGCAGTGCACCATGGGCAGCTCTCCCACTGTGTATCTGGGTGCAGGGTGCTTCGGGAAAAGTTTGCAATACCTCATGTGGGCAGGTTCAGCATCACATGATGCAAGTTTCTCAATCCCATCATTCAACGGGCATCCTAGTAGGTTTCCAGTGGCTTTTCAACTGCCCTGGTAACCTGTGAGCCAGCCATTTCTGTCAGAAAGCACGGATCCTGCTCTGCTCTTCAGTATTGTGCTGTGCTGATGAACACCAGGCTATAAGCGGAGCTCAAGGGGCGGGGGGGACCATATTTGTGGGCCCCCATGGGGGCCATGGAGCATGGTGTGGGAAGGTCAGTCCCTGGAGCTAGGGGACAGGCAGGGGCAATGAATCATGGCATGGCATGGCATGGTGGGGGCGGCCCCAGTCCACCCAGCCCAGTCTGAGGGCACTGTTTGCAAACTGGCAGCTGCCAGATGTACCCCGGCCTGCCTAGTCCTGTGCTGCCAGCATAACCCTTCCCCTCAGGGGCAGGCCCATGCCTTGCCACACAGCCCCTCCCTCCCCACCACCCAGCACCCTCTGGACCCACTGTGCCCACAGGCCCCCCCCACCACAAATGCACAGTCCCCTGCACACCACCACATCTGCCCAGCACCCTATACAGAACCCCCACTCTCTAGTGCCCCAACACACAGATCTCCCCCACCCTTCACTGCCCTTCCCCACAGCCCCACCATCACAACTACACAGTGCCCCCCACTTCCCAGGACCCCAACATACACAGACCCTCCCCATCACCTAGCAGCCCCCTCACAGATCCCCCAGGGACCCACTCCCCCATGCCCTGCCCCCTGGCCTCACCTATCAGCCCCGCCGGGAGATGACTGTGTCTGCCAGGCTGAGCTGGCAGCATGGTCGGGGCCAGTTCTGGTCCCAGGACAGGGAATCACTCCAGCCCCTCAGGAATGGCGTGATCATCCATCCTTCCCTCAGGATACACTTGTCTGGAGGGGCCCTGCTAAGCCTCCCCCATTGGCTGAGACTGGGCCAGCTTCTTCACTGGTTCAAGGTGGCTTGGCTCTGGGGAAGCAGGCAGGATCCCACAGGTGATGGGCAGCAGAGACTGGCTGGAGCTGATGCTGCACTGGGGTCTGGCTAGGGGGCAGAGAGGAGCTGGTGGGCCATGACAGGGGGCAGAGAGGAGCCGGTGGGCTGGCAGGCCTTGGTGCACAGAGCAGGGCAGGATGGGGCCCCTTCTGAATGTGGGTCTGGCGCCATGGTTCCTTCTGCTGGAGCAGAGCTGTGCCTACACAGCCTCCTCTCCCCACACACCCAGGAGATCCAACACCTCCCGGGTACTCCAGGCAGAAGCATCTTTGCTGCATGGAGCTGGCATGCTCAGCTGGGCAGTTGTTATGTAAGCGCTCCATACTGAACAAACGGGAAAAGCAAGTTCAAAACTTCCCCGGGCTTTAAGAGTGGAGGGGCCTTCATCTGTGTACATGGCTGCGGAGCAGTGAAGTTCAGAGCAGTGACCAGAGCGGTCACAGTGGGCATTGTAGGACACCTCCTGAAGGCCATCATCAAAGGTGATGTGAGCAAGGCAGTGTTTACACTGACACTGCATCACCCTAAGCGCTACGCCCCTCGTTGAGGTGACTCTATTACATCGGAATAGCAAGTGAATTAAAGTGGCAGAAGGAGCATTGCAGCGTGTACATCTCCATAGTTAGATCAATGTAGGCTGCCTTATGTCGACAAAACTCATGGCCTTAGTCTCTAACCACTACACAAACTCCCTTCCAGATCAGACTCTTCATTGTACAGCAGAAACAAAGAAAACCTGGGCATATTTCATGATGCCATAACTTCAGGGTGAGAAAGGGATAAGCAAAATTCTGTAGATAAAATAAATTCTTCTGTACAGTGGTTGCATTACACCAGATATCATACATCTGAGTTGAATAGTAGGAAATAGCATAACTATCTAATCAGGGCCTGAGTCAAAGTTTGGATTGGATGTTGAATAGACCCAAAGCTCAGGGGATGTTCATAATTACTGTTCTCAGTCCATTAGAGAGATCTGAATTGTAACGTAAGGACTTACATTTCAGTGCAGAGGTGTTTAGTTCTGACCAGTCATAAAATACAGAGGACAAATCTCCAGCTATTCCTCTTCACATCTAATGTCACTGGAAACTGCTATAGTAAACACAACTTATTCTGCAGCTCTTTTTTATTAACAGTGTGACGGGTTGGATCACAGAAACCCACTTGGAAGCTGCCACCTGATGTGCCAAGACTACTTTTACCTCTGACTTCCCTGCCAGCTCAGGACTCCAGCACCCTGTCTTGCTGAGCCAGACACTCCCATCTGCTCCAACAAACCCCAGGGTCTGAATTACTTGCCCCAGAGCTGTAGTTTTACCTGAAAGCAGCTAACAGAAGTGTTCTTGTCTTTAACACTCAGATGCCAACTCCCAATGGGGTCTAAACCCAAATAAATCCATTTTACCCTGTATAAAGCTTATACAGGGTAAACTCATAAATTGTTGGCTCTTTATAACACTGATAGAGAGATACGCACAGCTGTTTGTGCCTCTCCCCACACACACGTACTAATACATACTCTGGGTTAATTAATAAGTAAAAAGTGGTTTTATTAACTACAGAAAGTAGGATCTGAGTAGTTCCAAGTAGTAACAGACAGAACAAAGTAAATCACCAAGCAAAATAAAATAAAATGTGCAAATCTATGTCTAATCAAACTGAATACAGATAAGAGCCTCACCAGTTCCAGAATGCTCCCTTTTACAGACTAATCTCCTTTTAGCCTGGGTCCAGCAATCACTCACACCCCTTGCAGCCACTGCCCTTTGTTCCAGTTTCTTCCAAGTATCCTAAAGGGTGGAGATGCTCTCTCTTTAGCCAGCTGAAGACAAAACAGAGGGGTCTCCCAGGGGTTTAAATAGACTCTCTCTTGTGGATGGAGACCCCCTCCTCACCCGTATGCCAAGTCCAGCTCCAAGATGGAGTTTAGGAGTCACCTGTCCATGCATGACTCACAGTTTTTATAGGTAGCATTCATTGTTCACATGCTGCTTTGAATGTCCTCAAGTAGACTTTTTATGTGAATTGGGGCATTCCAAGATCCATTGTCCTTTAAGTGTTTCTTGATTAGGTACTTAATTTCAACATTTCTTTCTCCAGGAACTGAACAAATGCTCTACTAAGGTTATTTAGAAATCAAGCCAGTACACAGCCATCATTCATAACTTCTAATACAAAAATGATATATGCATTAAAATAAGATTAATACATTCAGTAGATCATAACCTTTGAGATATGTTACATGGCATATGTAGCATAAAACACATCCTAAACATATTTCCATAAAGCCTTATGGGAGATACCATCACAAATAGAATGAACTTTTTGCACTTGTCTCAGCTCGGAAGGTGTGTCATATTGCCATGTGTTTTTGGCAAGTGGTCAGTCATTTATTTAGTTAGAGTGTATTTATCACACACTTTATAAATTAACTTAACAACAAGACATTCCTTCCCAGTGAAACAGTGGCTTAGGCTTCCTGCCTCAGAAAGCAGAGGATTACAACAAGGGAGATGGAGTGGGAGCAGAGAGAAAATGCTATTGCCTCATATCAAGCTTTTGCAGCTGGGATAAGGGGAGAGCCAGTTGACAGAGACTTTGATGCAGTGATCATCTGAATTACATGGAGATTGGAGACCATCAAAATGTTCTAAATTCAGTAGTGTTCGGTTACTGGTGAACTATTTGGGTAAAATGTGTTTTACATCGTCCCTCTCTGATTATGATCATGAACAGTCATAACCTAGTGTTACACTCAAGATGATATTTCCAGATTTATTTAATGGCTCAAATTACCACTGCTTAATATGTTAACCTTTTTCCCCTCCCCCAGTATGATCTTCCTGCCTCTATACATGAGTCTCGTAGCATAAACCTTGGACACAAGATCCTCCAGGTGGCAATTCAGTGGAAAGTTCTGTTGCAATTCATCATGGGAAAATATTTATTTATCTTTCAATTAAACAAATTCACATGCATCATAAACCAAAAACTTGCCAAGGTAGATTGTATAAGCTCGAACATGAGGCTGTAAACCTGAAAATTAGCAGCATTTCCCCACTGAATGATTTCAACGTTCTTTGAAACAATGAACGAACATTACTGTTGTCCAGCTGAGTGCCTGGCATTTCATTTTGTGCCAATTTCAAAGCAGCATACTACATGAAAAGCCGTTAGCCTTCCCTAAGCACAAACTAGACAGCATCACTATGAAAGAGAACTTCAGGCTAACTCTTCCAGTCCATACTCAGCTAAAACTACCTTTGACATCACAATAAAAAACCAAGATTAAGTTGAGAGTGAGGGATTTAACCTTGATTTCAACTGTCGGGGGCAGTGGCTGTCTATTTAACAAGTTTGTGAAGTACAAGGAACAAATGGGTCACGGAGGAACCAACACAATGTAAATGATGATGATAAATTGCTCCTATGGAGTTTTGTAGATTTAGACAATATGTTTTCTCATAATACATAGTAACAAAGCTCCCAAAAAGCACAGAAAACACAATTTCCCTTCCCACTGGGGTATTTCCATAGAAGGGGATAATACAAACCCTAGTGACATCAAGATAGGAATGTGCCATAACAATGGACATGTGATCAGAAACACTAAATGGCAAGATATAGGAAAAGCCAATAAGTGATTATAGAAAATTCAAAGTTAAAATAAGTTTGAACTGGCACAGCAGTGCTGATATGAAATGATGAGCCAAAGTGGTGGGAATCTTAACAGGAATAGAAATGAACCAAGGCTGTTGAAAATTAATGTTTCTGAATTATACTAACTAGGTTTATCTTGTTTTTTATAGTCTGAAAGACTGCAATTAATTTTCTAAAACAATCTTCACAGAAAAAAGAGAAACATTGGGTTTTGCTTTGTGTCTGATGAAGGGTATACAGTGTTATTTCATCTGTGGTTTTGGTGAACAACTTTTGATTAATGCTTTCAGAACACTAATGTAGGATTATACTGGATTTATGCTTCTGGGTCTGACCACTTTGTGCAAGGAATTCCAGTGTAACCTATTTCTACTAGGCATAGAACGACTGCTACGGAATATATATTTAGTTAATTAAAAGCAAATGTCCACACAAGGAGTGCAGCACTTTCTACTTTAAGAGTCATAAAACAGTTGGAAGAATAACCATTTGCAGTCACTGAGTTTCAGATTAAGATACTCATAATCCCTTTACCTTGGAATACACCAGATTTTGTTCAGGTATAAAATCCCCTGTCCCTGGCAAATGCTCTGTATAGTTCCAACTTCAGTCTCTGATATTTACAAAATGATCAACTCTGAGAGCTTTGACCCTCTCCCAGTGAAGAAGGCAAAAACCAAATTGACTTTAATGATACCCTTTATTTCTCTGAAGCACAAGGACATCACTTTTTCAGTCTTCTAACTCTCACAGTCTCCATGCCTAGACTTCCCCAGTTCCAGAACCTTCCCTCTACCCCGGATATTCTATAATTTCCTAATGTAGCTAGAGTAATTCTAAATGGCTGTTAAAACTAATACCACTATGGTTCTCTTTCTAATTGTCCTGGTAAATTTCAGCATTGCATCCACCATCAAACTGCACAGAAAATACATTCTAGTTCACTCATATTTAAATTAACCAGCATTAAAGCAGCATAAAAATGTAAGAGCTCCAAACCAAGCCCACTAGAGATCACCATATAAACATTTTAAACCTCTGAAACATTACTGAAAGTTACATTACCCAAACAAAACCAAAACTATTCTCAATCAAACGTTCAACCAGATTAATTTGTGTATTCCAGCACCGTAATTGTGGATATAGGTTGATTATCTGCATCTGCACTCAGTTTAATGCATGAGTATCTCTTTACCCATTTTGAACATTTAATTAGGCATGTGCTTGTATGGGTGAAACCTTGGTTCCACTGAAGTCAATAGTACAAACTCCCCCTGATATCAATGGGCCAGTTTTGCTCACTGAGTTGTGCCCATCTGATTTTGAAAATTGCGTCCTTGTTGCTACTAAAAAGTGCACATTAAAACTAGGCTTCCAAAGTTCTCCCAGCAACTGGTAGAGCGCTCTCTGAAGAGAGATTTAAGTCTGGAAAGGGAAGCTGGAGACACAAGTAATCTTAGTTAATGCTCCAGGCAGTTAAAGTTCATCATAACCTCTATAAAGCTGCCCACGTTAGCAACATAGCGTCAACACTCTCAGTAATTAGAACTAACTCAAATAAACTACACAGAGGAAATGGGTAATAATAGTTAATCAAATCCCATGGTTTCAGAATCAACCAGTTTGACTAGAGTAAAAGCTCTTTTGTGTTAAGATTACAGCAATCCCCTTTATAAGAAGATTTCTAAACAGGAACAAAATACTTAGACATTATATTTCATTAGGAAACATTCCATCCCACACATTTGTTTTCTTTTCTTCTTTTCAGACGCTGAGAAATCCAGATATCATATTTTACAGTCTGCAGTACCTCCAGGGTCTCCTGACCGTGTTGCAATATATAAGATCATCATCATCATCATCATCATCATCCTAGGAAAAAGCAGTAAATGTGCTAGGAAATACCACACTTATGATTTAGCCTGCAGTGAGTTTTGCACAGTTCAATATTAAGTTAGCCCAATGACAATATCTGCAGAATTTCAAGTCACTGTGCCAGGGTTGTTTCTTTATTTTGTGGTTTGTTTAACTTTGCCAAATGGCCAATGCAGTTCTATCACAGAGACATCACAAGAATCCAGTATGCCCAGAAATATGCAATTACTTGCCTCTTCTCAAATTGTTTAAGTAAGTCTGCTTATTGTGAAGGAATGAAGCCAAATGACTACAAACCAGACTTGATAAAATGTTATTATTCTTGAGTTCCTTTGAGTTCACTTATTCGAACATAGTTTAAAACATAATTTTATTACTCAGGAGCCTGAAGTGAATAACTAACTGCCCACTCTGTTTTATAACTTGGATCCCCAAGGCTCACTTAATCCCATTGAAAGAAACATGTCTAGTTATTTTGTTTCCATATTTGTCTCTTAAGTTTTGGGCCAGAATTTCAGGTGTAGTGGTATGGTGATGAAGCTATGCTGATTTACACCAGCTGAGGGTCTGACCCAGTTATGGTACCTAATTAAATTAATCTTGGAGATATTTCACAAGATAGTTCCAGAAGGTCATTTAATAGAGAATACCACTATGTCTTAACTCTGTTAAGCCTTTCTAAAAAAGTAAAATACATATTGAACAGAAAAATAGTAGGTATGTTCCACAAGAAAATTCTAAAAAACATGGAAAATATTTTATTGTAGTTGCAATTTTCAATGAAAATTTGTGTGGGTTTTTTTAAAAAAAATAAATTTAAAAAAAAGGGTGTATGTGTGGCTGGTGGGGTGGGAGGAGAAAAAGAGAGAATTACTAACTTTTTATTTTTCTCTCTTTTTTCCAAGTGGGAGAAAATGGCGAAGAGAGTAAAATGAAAGAAAGGGGGGGGTGAAATGAAGGAAAATCTCTTGGAAAAAATTGAAATTTTTCATTTCAAAATTTTTTGTTGTTGAAACACATACTGAAAAGAAACCTTTAACTTTTCATTGAAAACTTACGTTTACTCAAAAATTCTTTTCAAGGCAGATTTTGACAGACTCTAGCTTTCAGACTTAAAACTGGAACTATCACCCTGGAGATACGTTTTTTTCTCATGTATGATGAGTTCCATCCAGAGTAACTTCACTTAAGTGAATGGAGTTACACTTATCTCAGGGAGAGGAAAATCAACCCCATCAGTTTTAAATACAGATTATCTGTCAGAGTCTCAGCTGGTGTAAATCAGTGTAGCGCCATTGACTAAAAGGTCTTTTGACTTTAATGGAGGTAAGTTGATTTACAACAGCTGAAGACCTGACCCTGTATATGGGCTTGCTCACTAAGACTTAATACATCAAACAATTCAGGAAATGATATTCTTGTCTGGACTGGACAGAGGTGAGTCACAGGCCCATTGGTTGCAAGAGACAAGACTAAGTGCACAGTCATTTGTGCAATTCAGTTCTTGGTCTTATCTGGTTTAAGTTTCTTTACTTTGTGCTAAGCAGTTGGGTTCTCCTTTCTTTTATTTTTCCTCTTGTACTGTTCTTTTGTTCGTTTGTTTGTTTTTAATTCAAGGAGGCCAACAGTGATAGGAAACTAGGGACTACTTAGAACTGATGGACCAACGTGAATTTCCGGTTCCTTTTGGTGTTCAACAAAAGCTCGTGGTTCAGACATGGAAATAGGATTTGAGAGATGTGGGTTCTATTTCCCAGTTTATCCAGACTTGCACAAGGTCACACAGAATCACTGTTTTAGTTCCTTGTTTGTAAAATGGAGAAAATAGTCCCTTTGTCTGTTTAGACTGGAAATTCTTCTCAGGCAGGGATTGTCTTTTGTGTGTTTACACAATGACCAACACAAAAGAGTCCCAATTTGGCCAGGGTCTCCAGGGGCTATATTAATACAAATATTAGTGGGACAAAGAGGTCATTATAAGCCTACTGTCTGGCATAGAAGGCAACGTAAGTATCCATTTCTTAACATTGTTAGAAACAACAATTCTCTCCTCCTCCTGTGCACAAGCAAAGTGATAGTGCCTAGTACTAAGAGAAGAGCTATGGGAATATGCTATTCCAGAATGTATGCTTTACATGGCAGGAGTAAAGGAGAGGAGACAAAAGGGCCTGCTGCTTTCTGGATCACCAATATTTAGGGAAGTTAATGTGATAGACTAAACTAAGTTTCAGTAAGGCATCTCAAGTTATTCATACCCAAGTCCTTATTCTGTTAAAAGACCTCATTAATATGCACTTCACTAATCCCCAGGTTTCATAATCTGTACCAGAAAAACTGCCCAGCACTCCCCGTCCCTCAGAAATTTAGCTAGCAGAGGCTGCAATGTCCTCTCCAGACTTCATTATTTTTTAAAATATGTTGCAGAATATTTACTAGTGCAGTGACTCTCAAACTTTTTTACTGGTGACCCCTTTCACATAGCAAGCCTCTAAATGTGATCCCCCCCCCTTATAAGTTGAAAACAAACACTTTTTAAATATTTAGCACCATTATAAATGCTGGAGGCGAAGCAGGATTTGAGATGGAGATTGACAGCTCACTGCCCCCCATGTAATAACCTCGTGACCCCCTGAGGGGTCCCAACCCCCAGTTTGAGAACACCTGTACTAGTGTATTGCGGAGTTTCATCCTAATTCATTGAAAATTAACAATAGAGCAAGAGTAATTGTAAACCTATCTTCATCCACATACTTGCTGAACACAAAATTCAGTAATAGACAATAGGTCTCTCCATTGTTACTGAAAATTAGTGCGGTTCTGTTGTATTTAACTAAAAGAGGTCCTTTAATGGAAGTTTTTGTATTGCAGGGGTGGTCATTAAAATGGAAAATGGTTTAAACAATGACTTTTTTTTTAATATAATACAGAGGGACTACTCTCTCTATTTCTCCAGGAGAGCAAGGTGCCAAAAGGGGGCACGTCCATCTCCCACTGCATCAGTCAGCAGAACTGTCTGGTCACACAAAGGGAAATAGTGAACTGCAAAGGGGTATGGTAGCAAGCATGCTGCCTCGGTATGACTCTCCATGGGCCAGTGTCTCCTGTGCTGACCCTACCCATAAATTGTGCCTAAATAGCTTAAACTAGCATTAATGGAATTAATTCACTGGGCCAAGTCGTACTCTCAATGCTGGTCTAACCACAGAGTAACTTAAATTCAGTGAATTTAAACCACTGCAGTGGAGAGCAAAATTTGACCTACTTTCTTTTGCACTAACTTTCCCGGATCCTCTGATTCAATGTATGGACCCGAGTCATCCCTGTACTTATGATAATCTGTTCTGGTCATTCCCTCTGAATCACCTGGCACTGGCCACTGTCGGATGACAGAATACTGGGCTAGATGGACATTTGGTCTGACCCAGTATGGCCGTTCCTATCTACTTCTCCAGGTTTAGTCCTTTGAAACTAATGGAGTTATGCAGGCATAAAACTGGGGGTAACCACTTTGTGAATCAGGCCTTCTCTTTTCTAAATAAACCTCTTTCTTACAAATGTGTGGAGTGTTGAAGGAGAAAGGAGATTTGAAATTTTGAGTTGCCTGGGTTGCTATGTTTAATTGCACAGCAGCAAGTCAATTACAGCTGGGTAAGATTTCTGTTGTATCTTTAAGTTACATAAAGGATACCTACAGACTTGAACAAATGGTAAAAAAAAAAAAAAAGTATTTATTCACAACCTAAATATAGTACTACTGTATAAACATCTAGAAATTGAAAATGACAAATTTCTTTATTTAGATATTCATGAAAAAGTTCTAGCCAGACTGCCAAATTCCACCTACAGTACTCTAATGTAAATCAGGAGTAATTTAAGTGAAGTTGTTTGTGATTTATACTGGTGTAACAGAGAGCAGAATTTGGCCTGAGGGGATTAAAGGGGATCACAGCTGTGGATTTAAAAAAAAAATACAACCACCACAACCTAATTCTCTCAAGCAGCGTACCCCCTGCCACCAGACCAATGCAATACAGTGTAGATTGGCAAACGGTGCACTGTTGGAGAGAGAGAGAGAAAGAGATGTCCCACAGCAGCCCACACCACCACATTGCCACTGTTCAGACTAATAAGAACAAGCATTTAGCAAAGCTGGTGCAGAGAACTGGAGTGATCTTTATACAGCAGTAAGTGACTGCAGCAAGAGAGACATCTATGGAATTTGGAACAGTACATGGAACAAAGGTACAGCTCTCCTCCCACCGTGAAAGAGCCTCAGGCTGTACACAAAGTACTGGGCTTTAATCTCTCCTGTATTGCTCAGAACTGAGACCATAATCAGTACCAGATCAATGGGCATTTTTTAGTATTTATTTATGTTCTGGAGGAGCAAGCAGTGCATATAATCACTTACATGAAATATTAGATATCTGATTATTTTGCATGTCACAAAACATTAAAGAAAAAGCTCTCACTAATTTACTCAAAGGGATGGTAGACAGTTATAAATTAACTTTATAATCAACTAGTTGCACTGACTGCTAGTTTTCTTTTTTGACTTTGCATCCCTGATAGAACATTGCCATGGCATATCCAGCTGAGCCATCACTCCACTACATAGTTAATGCATTTCTGCTAAGCTTCCCCTCTTTTCCACATGACCACCTCAACTTTGGACCAAAGTTTGGACTGCAGGAACGGACCAAATGGCAAATGATCGCTACAGCCGACTGTCTGGCTAAGCATTGAAGAAGAGACTGCAGCTTGGAAGATGGGCCTTAGTCTTACTTGTTTCCTCCGATTAAGAGCCAAAAATTCTGGTAATTTTCATGGTTGTAAATCAGGCATACACGCATTGACTTCGGTGGACTTATAGGAATGTAATTGGTCAGAATTAGACTCTTTTACCAAGGGATACTGTCTGGGAGACTTGGGCCTGGTCTACACTAAAGGGGGTAAGTTGACCTAAGTTACGCAACTCCAGCTATGGGAATAACGTAGCTGGAGTCGACGTAGCTTAGATCAACTTACTGCAGTGTCTGCACTGCACTGGGTTGATGGGAGAAACTCTCTCATCATCTTATCTTATGTGTCTTGTTCCAGTGGAGTACTGGAGTAGACAGGATTGTGATCTGCAGTCAATTTAGCGGGTCTTCACTAGACCTGCTAAATTGACTCCTGGTGCATCAATCACTGCAGCATCAATCCCCAGTAAGCGTAAGCATACCATGACCATGATTCTTCCCTAATCTATACCAGTAAAACTACCGCAGCTTCAGCACAGTTACTCTTGATTTACATAGGTGTGAGATAAAAACTGTTCCTCACTAGAACAGCACAACTGTATAGGGCTGGAAATTGTTGATCAGTCATTA